>NC_045734.1:30778488-30779763 GCF_008692095.1 Etheostoma spectabile
GACGTCGCTGTTGCGTCATTTGCGCGCCACCTCGTTCCCGAAGCATTTCTTTTCCCGAAAGACTAAAGATAACGTTAGATGTTCCGATTTCAGGTGAGCATTGTACCCTAAGACCCATGTGCCCTACTGCTGAAAATATTATCGGATGTTTTACAGGGAGCTGATAGTAATAATAGATGGTGTTTGATTTATATGGAGAATGTTGTCTATTGTTTATGCGACTGCCAAATTCAATGTGGTTGGCGGCCTGTGAATCAGTCAGCTTGCCTGGTGATATGAGCCAGAGGAAAGGTGAGCGCTCTCTTCCAATGGTGACAAGGTTGAGCTTATTGTTTCATAACTTAATCTCAGTTATGAAAGGTCAACATGCGACAGCTTAAAGCTGTGTCCCGACAGTATCACATTGGTTTGTTTTAAGGCAGCAGTTTTCTATCGACCTGCGTGATGTAACGTCAGCATTAGCATTGTGGCTAACAGGCTAACTTGTTACCTACAGGGTTACAGAAGATCCTGGAGAAAAAGTCAGGAGTTCTGTTTATTCACATTATTTAAACTTGGTGGTTAAAAGGGGAGCTATGAACTGGTATGTTTAACGTTACCTAAATTAATGTTTCGACCGCTGCTACTCTGTGTATGTTCCCCAGTGAGTTTCCCCATGCCCGGTCACAGTTTACTAGCTAGCTAATTTTACTGGCATCAGTCACTGCTATGTTAACTTATAAGTCATAGCGTACTTGGGCTAGTATTGAGTGACACTGAATTGTCACCCAACTCAATTTGACACATTTTGACCTCTGTAGTGCATCGGTTGCTACTTGACATTTTATCATGCTGGCTAAATTATGTGTTTTGCACCCAGCGTTAATTATTGATGGCTAGTTTTGCTATTGAAGCCAAAATGGCCATACACCTTTTTATAGTGTAATGTTGTACTGGAAGCCCATGGTTATTTACATGTTAGATGTCCTTTTGTATTTTAAGAAAATCAGTGGCAAACTTACAACTGGCTTAAAACATAGAATTAGTCACTACACCGTCCCAATCCATTCTCTTCACTTCCATTTAATGTTTCTTTATTTTTAGAGTGTCTTGTAATTTTCCCTTGTTGCTGCAACGTTTTTAATTTCCCCATTGTGAGATGAATAAAGGATTTTTAATCTTACTTTTTTTCTGGTAATTACATAAATTATGGTAATTAATCTGGTAATTGATTAAATTATTAGGTCCAAATGAAATAACTGCATAAGAAATGCCTTGTGTGTGTGTGTGTGTGTG
>NC_045734.1:30779773-30781692 GCF_008692095.1 Etheostoma spectabile
TGTGTGTGTGTGTGTGTGTGCGCTTTAAACGGTGCTTATCGTGTGTTGCTCATAACATTTTAGTAACGTACAAAGAATTAAAATGATATTTTTTAAACCTTTGCATACTTATATCAGTGTTAAGAATTGTTTTTTAAAACATTGAAGTTTAATATAATCTACTAAGATTTATATATATTAATATTTATTACACCAAATTACTTAGGTCTTGTGTGGCTTGTAGAGTTGGACGATATGGGGAAAATCACGAGTTTTGACCAAATAATCAATATTGATATTGTGGCCATGCTGTCGTTTGACTTTTGGTGCTTTCACAAATATTTACACAATGAGATTATAAATAATCACCAGTAATGTTTATATAATGACTAAGTGGGTAAGGGCAAAACAGGTAAGCTCAGAAATGACATCACGTTTCTGTAATGCAGCCTTTAAAAACAACACTAATATCCAAACTTTAAGACACTATCTAGTCTCTTAAATTGACATAATATAGATACTTTGCCCAGCCCTAGCGGCTTGTTAAGAAAAAAACTCAACAGCCCAGCGCAACTCATTTCACATACGTGAAGATTTGGGAGATCTTGATGAATTACACAGAAGCATTTAATGAACACTCAGTTGAGGAGAGAATTTAGGAAGGCGGTACAGTTTAACCACGGTGTGTTATCATGTCTTGCTGTCTCAATGCTCTGAAGTTCTTATGTTCCTGAAGGTGAATTTAAACAAGTTTAGCTGAGCTTTCAATGCAAACAAAGCTATTGCGGGCACCGTAAACACAGATTGCTTAACTAAAGCCTAGTTTTCACTGACCTCCAAAAGGAGATGATTCCGGAAACAGAGAAATTCCCTTATCATGCAGCTACGGAGATTCCCTGAATCTATACAGCCACATACATACTTAACATTAACTAGTTTGGTTATCAGAGACTGGACAAATATTCTTGTCCCCTGACCTTTGACTTATGAATGACCTCATGTTGTCTAAGCGTTCCCTTTGTCTAATTGTACCAAAAGATGGTCTTTCTGGAAATTCCACCAAATGGCTGAGCCACACATTTGGCTGCTACCTCGATTCAATTAAATTTTATTTATAGTATCAATTTATAACAAGTATAATATCAAGACACTGTGCAGATAGAGTAGATCTAGAACACACTATAATTCACAAGGACCCAACAATTCTACTCATTCCCACAAGAGTGGCCATTTAGTGCAACAGTGGTGAGGAAAAACTCATTTTTAGGAAGAAACCTCGGACAGACCCAGGTAGATGGTGTCTGACAGGGACGGTTGAGGGAATAACAAGCATTAGTAACAAACATTTCTGGGACATGGATGCACACAAATGGAAAGAGAGGAGCTCAGTGTGTCATAGGAAATACCCGGCGGTCTAAAACTATTACAGCTTAATTAAGAGAGGCAGGTTAAAGAGAGGTGCCTGGTCAGGCTAGAACTCTCCCCAACCGGATCTGTACTGCCCTGCCTCACTTTGGTTTTATTAGATTATTGATTTTATGGTAAATGAATCTGGCGACTATGAAGAAAAGCAGGTGGGCCTGGCTAGGCGGACGCGGCAACTCCTTACTCTCTAACTATAAGCTTTTTCAAAGAGGAAAGTTTTAAGTTTACTATTAAATGTGGTGACGGTGTCTGCCCCTCCCAACCCAGACCAGGGAGCTGGTTCCACAGTAGAGGAGCCTGATAGCTGAAGGCTCTGGCTCCCATTCTACTATTAGAGACTCTATAAACCACAAGCATCTCTGCGTTGTGGGAGCGTAGTGCTCTAGTGGGACAAGAAGGCTCTAAGAGCTCTTCTAGATATGTTGGTGCTAGACCATTTAGAGCTTTGTAGATCAGGAGAAGGATTTTAAATTCAATCCTGGATTTCACTGGAAGCCAATGCAGAGAAGCTAATA
>NC_045734.1:30781702-30781862 GCF_008692095.1 Etheostoma spectabile
GAGAAATATGATCTCATTTCTTAGTTCTTGTCAGAACACGCTCTGCAGCATTCTGGATCAGCTAGAGAGTCTTAAGGGACTTATTTGAGCATTGTGATAATAAAGAATTACAGTAGCCCAGCCTGGAAGTAACAAATGCATGGACTAGTTTTTCAGCATT
>NC_045734.1:30781872-30789593 GCF_008692095.1 Etheostoma spectabile
CAGGATGTTCCTAATTTTGGCAATGTTACAAAGATGTAAAAAGGATGATGTTGAGGTTTGTTTTAAGTGGGCATTACAGGATAATTCCTGATCAAAAATAACACCTAGACAGTAATGTTGGAGGACAGGGGCAATACCATCCATGGTAGCTATATCTTTGGATAATCAGGTTTGGAGGTGTTTAGGGCCCAGCACAATTTACCATCAGAAAATTGTAGGTCATCCATGATTTTATATCTTTAATGCTTGCTTGAAGTTTAGCTAACTGAGTGTTTTTGTACTGCTTGACCTACTATTTTATAATAATGTTATACTTTATTGACCTTGCAATGAGAAATTACAATTTATAAACCATACATGTGTATTGGGTGTTGCGGCTGGAGTGGTTCTGGCTGCTTTCATAGTAGTTCCACATACTTATTTGTGTCACTAATTCCCCTTTCCTTCTCTTTCCTTCACATCTCCATGTCCTGCCTCCTTCTTTCCTTGTCCCTTTATGTCTTCCCTGCTGTCCTTGCAGTCACTGGATGAAGATTGTACGCTGGAGGAGGAAGACGAGGGACTGATACAGGAGGAAGATGAAATTGATCAGTTCAACGATGACACCTTTGGAGCTGGGGCCATTGGTGAGTCATGTCAAAAAAATCCATCCACAATTTCCAGAAATTAGAAATTGAAATATACAAATATTTGCGTTAAAAACGGTTGTTTTACCTGGCTTACCACATCATTCCAATGTTGATTTACATTTGAATGTCAACGTTATGAATGAAGCTTCAAACTTTTTGGTACAGCCCTATTTGTCACCTTTTATAAACACTCTACTGAGATTGTAAAATCACCTGTGAGACAATTTGTCATAGTTATAATTTATATAAAAACCAAATGTCTGCCTTCTCTCCTCTTCCAGATGACGACTGGCAGGAGGAACACAAACGCCTCGCTCAGCTCGATGAGAGGGACGGACTAGAAGTGGGACTAGGCTTAGGAGGGGAGATGGGAGGAGAATCAAATTCAGGAGGAGCTGAGGACTCCTCTTCCACCCAGCTTCCTTCCTCTACGGGCCATCTGCCCCAATCATCTTCCATCCCTTCACTCAAATTCTTCTCGTCTTCCTCTGGACCCCCTCCACCAGGTCAGTGATATAATCATCTTTTTTGTTTTTTAAAGATTATTTTTGGGGCTGTTTCCTTTTTACTTGATAGTGACAGTGGATAGACAGGAAAGTGAGGGGTTGAAGGGGGAGATGACATACAGCAAAGGGCCACAGGTTGCATTCAAACCTGTGCTGCTGCAAAGGACTCAGCCTACATGGGTTGTTTAGTTGTTTAGGATAATATTTAAAGCAATAATATACATGGGAAAAAAGTACCTGGTTGGAAAATCCAAAGTGAAACTGTATTTTCAGATGTGGAGGATCGAGGCGGGGAAGGCGACTTGGCTGAGTCCCTGGCCAGGCTCATCCTGGACGCTGACCCGGCCATTGCCGGGGTTGGAGCAGCTGAGAGACCTGGTCCACCCCCCAGCTCTTCAGGATCCAGCCTGTCTGCTCTGCAGGGCCTAGACCTACCCAGAGTCCTGCCCCAGCCCTCCATCCTGCATCCCACTCAACAACACCAGCATCCCCATCACCTGCAGCACCAGCTGCCTCCTGTGCCCTCTACCTCAGGTGTGAATTACTGCAATAATTATTTTTCTATTAGTGATATCAGTTACTAATTAGATAACCAACTTAACCATTGTCCATTGCAAACCTTCTGACGTATCTAATGATGATGTGAAAATTGACATGAATATTTTCCAAGTAGGAGGCTTTTTTCTGTGTTCTAATTACAAATAAAATTACAGTTTTTTTAAATGTTTGCAAGTGAAACAAGTCATCAGCTTCTGTCTATAGGCCTGGTCAGTCTAAGTAAAAATTATGCATATGTCATTACAAGGTTTTAGCAATTCAAACCGACATTGCAATGTATTGAAGTCATTTTAAAATTGAAAAAGATGCTTAAGGCTTCACAATCTAACCAACCGGAGGGTCAGAAACACCTGGCCTCCTGGGCTTCACGTGAAAAAATGTTGGCTTAGGCTCCATGTGACATTTGAAAGAGGGTAGATGCAAACTAAAGAGAGTAGATGAAAACTACAACAAAACAAGGTTGCTTAAATTGCCAAACTGTTATTTTAAACATTGGTATCAGTCCAGAATTTCCCAAACTGTTTATCTCTACACAAAAATTCACAAGGCCGTTTTTGGTGGACTATGTCATATGGTAAAACTGCCTATTACCGCAGAGCACAAGTCCTGCATTCAAATGTTTAAAGTAAAACGAGAGGCATGAACAATGCATCATATTTTTATTGGGATATTTTGTGATTTGTCAGGTAAATGTAGTAGTAAGATGTTTTTCTCTAGAATTATACAGTAAGTCAGTAGTAGGCCTGTACCATTCAGTTGCATATTAAGTGGTTTGGCTGCCTTCTGTAAGTTATTTTGGTGTAAAATGGTTATGGAAAAGGCTGCAAGCAGCAATGTAGGAGCCCAATGCTGCTCATTCTGTGTAATTTGAATCTGTAATTGAAACGGGCATGTTCAAAAATAATAGCAATGTTGTGTTGAATCAGTGAGATTGATTCTGTGAAGAAACAGGTGTCGACTTTGGCCCATATTTAATGAAGGAAGGAAGCAAATGTTGTGCATGCTGGTTATAGTGCATTTCACACTGAAATACACAGCAAAATGGGTCGTTCCAGACATTGCTCTGAGGAAAAGCGGACTTTGATTAAAAAGTTGATTGGAGAGGTGAAAAAAGTGAACCACATGGGGGGAAAAAAGGTCAACTACCATTTGAATGGATCGAAGAATTGTGGAATTTAGTTAAATCTGCCTGGGCTGGAATACCTGTTCACAGATTCCAGAAGTTTGACTCCATGCAACACAGATGTGAAGCAGTTCTCAGAAATAATGGTTATGCAACTAAATATTAGTGCTGTGATTCAAGTTGTAAAGAAAAATGCAAATACGGCTATTTTTTTGAACAGTCTACTATTATTATGAACACAACTGTACTTCTGATTTTCTCTCAAGTTGTTGCCCATTCAAAGATTCCTCACACTCGGTGAATACAACACTTCACCATAGGGCTGGGCTAGTGCTTGTTTGAAGTGCGTCTTGACCGAAGCTGGAAAAAAAACAATTTGCACTTAAGCCTTGCTTTCCTCATGCAGTCATCTTACAATTACGTTTTCCTTTTTTGTGTCTGCAAAATCAACACGTGCAAACTAAGTGAATAGTCAGTTTTAGTACAAGTACATTTAAATCAGGTACTTTCTTAAGTAGGGTGGTCACTGTGGTATTGTATGTCTTTGGTTATTTGTACTTTTAGTTAGGCACTGAGATTCTGTACTTCCTCCACCATTGCTTTCACTATAGAAATTGCGTTTGTAATATTTTTGCTCCTTTTATTTTTTTAAAGGTTTTTCATATGGGGCAGTGGCCGCAAAAGAAAACACTAGATTGTTAATTTGGTACAACAGCTACAACACAGCTAATGCTAGTGCTGTTAACATTAGTCAATCTAACGGTATTTCTTTTGAGCCAGCATGAGTCTGCATTTTTATACTCTATGTGGTTGCTAAATGGTACATGTACAAGGTGATAGGAAATATTTGTTGTTTCCTGTTCTGCCTGGCACCACCTGTCAGCATATTTTGCAGACGGGCTCAATCTGCTCCTCGTCGCTCGTTGCCAACAGGCAAATGCTCACAATAGAAAGTGGGCGTGTCTGGAAATCTGAAAAGCCAGACAGGTAGTTGTGTTATTGGGTATATTGACCTGAATATTATGCAATCTCTTTTCAAGATTGTTTTTATTGCCCAGCCCTAATTCACCATGCTTAGTGTTCAGTCTGAACAGTGCAATAGTGTCATTGTTTAGTTAAGAATAAAAAAAATTGTTTTGTTTTGCTACAATTTTACTTTCGGACACAACAGCTATTTTTCAGCTACTTTGTGACAATGTGGTTTACCCTGCTGTATTTGCCTTGTTTAATTTAAATCTCTACTACTCCAGGCCTTCCTCCTGGCCCTTCTCCCTCATCTTTGCTCAGTTACCAACAGCAGCAGCACTTGCTGCGCAGAGGGACTACTCCTATGGCCCAGGTTAGTTTTTTTAAAGCCTGCCAACTATTTGGTTGAAATGTGATCAAATATATTTAGGGCCTATATATCGGATTGTGCAAAGGACAATTTAAAGAGAAGAAACTTGCTTTTATGTGTATTAAACTTTGTAGAATATTTTTGTTTCAGGACCTTTTAAGTTTAATGTTTCTTATTATCTCTAGATAAACTCTCACAGTATCTGGGAGAACAGTATGGGCTTTGGGCCGGTCAGTATCACCCCCGGACTGGTTACACACATGGAGGTAAGGGACACACACTCTTCTCCTTCTTCAGAGCACTGGGCATCCATATCTAGTTGACCAGCTGCTCCTTGGCGGGGGCTGGGGATAGCTTTAAAAATTGCATAAGGCATAACTTAAAACGGATTTGGACAATAGACGTGTTGTTTACCTCTTAACAAAGTTAAAAAATGAAATTGAAAATGCTACCTACTTCTGCATTGCTAAATTATTGCATAATGGCCACTAAATCTAAATCTATGTACCTGTTATTGTAATATGATTGTGATTTACAAAATAACCCAAAATTGTAATATGATAGGGATGTACATAATAACCCAAAACATTTGTTCAAGATTAACAGGGAGTACAGATTCCTTCAACCACTTTTTTTCATTAAAGCCCCTGCAGCTGGGCCATTTTTGGCCTCATTAGTCCCAAAAAGCAGTTGATATTAATTTATATTAAGTCATTTAGGGCTCAAATGAAGATAAAAAAAACTAAAGAAAAATTATATAATAATAATAATAATAATAATATAACATTTTTTAACATTAAGATGGTTAATACACAAAAAATATTTCTCCTAATCTTTGTACATGAGGGCTTGACCAAGCTGTTGATTTATCATCTGTGTTTTTCTAATATGTTATTCACCCTCTTCTTCCACTTCAGGATAGTCCACTAATGTCTATAATCAAGGAGGTGGGCCTTCCTAAACGACCTCCTCAAGGTAGGAATGATGAAGGACGGGATTTGTCAGAAAGGGTCCCACCTCCACGCTCTTCTTCCCCTGTGATTGGCTCTCCTCCTGTAAGGGCAGTGCCTATTGGGACGCCGCCCAAACAGCCTATGAGCCATGCCCTGAATAATCAGGTGAATAACCGACAACTGTTCTCGTCCTACTGTGCTTCCTTACTGATATTTTTTCACCGTCATTCCCTCCCTTTTCAGGATTCTTAAGGTAATGGGGTTTTTCCAATGGCACTTTTGGCTGCGCCCAGTCCAACCATGCCATACACCATTTGCGTTTTTTTGCACCATTGCCATTTTAAATCGTAGATTGCATTAAAGCTGACACAAATGCTTTGAAGCTTCCCTCGTTTCCATGATAATCATTGTCAAAATCTGTATTTGAATCCTTTTTATATATGCATTACCAGTGAAAATCCAGTAGCCCATAAAATAAGGAATAGTGATCCAGATTAGGCATTGTTTGGTGTGGGTGTGCGTGGGTGGGGGTGGGTGTGGGTGTGGGTGTGGGTGTGCACCTAGGTGTGGCATGTTCCCGGCTACTGAAATCGATTTGATAGACCGACAGATGCGAAGAAAAAAAAAACATCTCACGGCCTGCCTCACTTCATCCTCGCGCCTTTGCCTGTAAAGGAGTTGTTGCTACTGATAAAAACTTTTCCTGATGTTGCTGCTTCAGAATAAAAGCTTTTAACTAACACACTATTGGGGCTTTTAACGTGAAGGATATAGGAACAAAAGTTTTTGCAATTTTTTTAACAGGCATTGGCTCAAGACGAGCACATTACAGTTAAAGACACACCTTTAAGTAGTCACCCTGTTTTAATGGAGATGTAAATCCCTGCCGTGCTGTCCGAGGCACCAAGTCAAGCAGAGTCAAGACAAACCAGCACATTTCAAAAAAGCCCCACATTGTTTTTGATGTATGACAATTTGGAATGCCATTTGGCTTAGTAGAAGACAAATGTTAACTTACCACTTTCTTTTATACTACCACAGGATGTCCTAGTCAGAAATGTTCCAAGTTAAAACATGTAGGCTTTACCAATGAAATATATACAGTAGCAGTAAGTTTTTACTAAAGTCAAAGAGATGTATGCTATCTAGTTGGTCAGTTTCATTATATTGTGACTAGCAGTCTTATTTGTTGTAGTAGTTACCATGCTGCATCATATTGTGATATTACTTAACATGTTGTTTGCTTTGTTTCTGTCAACGCTGTCCTGTGTCTGTGTGTATGTATGGGTATGTGTGTAGATCCTCCACCCCACGGCGGTTCATGTGAGAGCCCCAGTCCAGCACAGATACCCTCCTCCTTTTCCTGACCGCGTGTCACCCAACACCCTACTCAATATAGCTGTGAGTTTTCCCTCTCCTCCATCCTTCCTTCTGGTTTTCAGCTTTGTATGAACATTAAATCAAAGAGCATCAGTGTTTCTTCCACCATTGTCTTGCTATATATTAAAAAAAATAAGCTGTTTTAACACATACAATTTCTAGTTCCTCACCTTAAAAGTTCAAATAATTTTAACTTGCAGGCTGGCTATGTTGAATGCGTAACAAGAGGACACTATACTTTCACTATAATCAATAAAACTGGCTACACTGGGCACGAGAGCAGCACATAGTGGTGCGTATGCTCTGCGGAGATCCGCTCTACAAGCGTAAAAATAGGACAGTTTTCTGCCTTTTACACAGAAATGGATCATAAAGTGTCATTTCTTTTAAATTAAGCTACCGATATACAGGAAACAACTTAATGACTGTAGTTTTTATGTTTTTTCAAAAAATAAGTGCACTAAACCACAATTGTGCTAGGTGTCACAGTGTTAAGTGTTTCTACACCCTGTCAATACACAATGTGAGTTGAGCATGTGCAGAACGGCCAAATTATTTGACGGCCAGCTACGGCAACATAATTTGACCCAGGAAATGCGTGTTTGTTCCTCGAGAGTGTTTAAATTCAAACCATGATCTTTTTTTCTAAACTTCACTTGTTTCGGTGCCTAACTTAACTGTCGTGGCCGAATGATGCTTTTTCCGGCCTAAACCCAACTTCCCCAGCCCCTGAAAGGCCTGGGCGGTGCCTGTACCGGCTCACAGTCCCCTATTGGTGACTGAACACAACTACCAACTGCTACTGATACGATGGAGCTCTGTATCCGGCATCGTGGAGTTCTGTAGTGGCTTAAAACAACTACCAACTGCCCATAAAAGTTTTGTTTTGATAGATAGATAGATAGGATCAGAATCAGCTTTATTCGCCAGGTATGACATACAAGTATACATACGAGGAATTTGACTTAGGTTGGAGCAAGCCTCCGGGCGGCAGCTATGGAACAGCGCCACCACACGCTTATCTCGAAAAGAAAACAATGCAGACAGCAACATGGTACAATACAACATCACAACATAATGCACAAGACAACACACAGATCATGTGGACACATGAAGGAATTTTTTGAGGTGGCATTGAGAGGGAGCGAGAAACACAAAATCTAAATCAAGGCAGACAGACGGATACAGGACGAGATAGAATGACCAGCTGCTGGTTGTTTTCCTGCTCGGGTGAAG
>NC_045734.1:30789603-30790404 GCF_008692095.1 Etheostoma spectabile
AGGGGGGTGTGGGTAGTTGATCAGTTGCAGTCAAATTTAGGTTGACTCGGTAGAATTTATCCGAATTAATGTCCATCACTCAATTGTTACCGACCTCAGCGTCATGCAAGCATCCATATCACGTAGTGATTTTTGCAGTCCATCCACCTTTTCTGCCAGACCGGTGGTCACACGAAGCAACTCCACCGACTGGGCCCTGATGTTATCAATCCCCTTCTGCGCTTCCACGGTCCGGTCTGAGATGTTACGAGACAGTTCACAGGACTGGTCAGCCCTTAGATGTAAAACCTTCATCCTCTCAATCACTCCATGTAGGCACTCTTTAAGTTCCCCAGACAGCTTGTGGGTGAATTTGCTGGCGGCTGTCTTACCAATTTTACGGTAGGTCAGCGAGACCCCAAGGCCGATGATCAGGAGCCCCACCAACAGAATTACAATTATCCAAATATCTTCAACGTCTTCCACAGTCAGAACGTCCAGGCAGACCACCTGCCAATCCCGGGAATAGGAATCGCGAACGTAGCCTGCAGGGAACGTTCCACTCGGACATTTGTGGCTCCCCCGGAGAAGCATGTTTAGATGAAAAAATCTTGTCAATAGCGCTGAGTGACCAGTTAATCAATTCCATTTCGAATGTTTCAGGAAAACAGCAGGCAGGGGACAAAGAGAAAAGAGAAAAAGATTCCACAAGACAGTAGACAGACTGGGAAGGAGCCAAGCTAAGAGGGGAGAGGAGGAAAAACACGTCTGCTCTCGCTAGAAGCAGGAAGAAGAATAGATAGATAGATAGATAGATAGATA
>NC_045734.1:30790414-30791137 GCF_008692095.1 Etheostoma spectabile
TAGATAGATAGATAGATAGATAGATAAAGCTTAAACATTGATTCTGCAAATCTATTTTATTATTAACAAATAAGGGGTTGTATTGTCTCTGAATTTAAGATGTCCTAATTTGCTGTCTGTTTTGCAGTCCAACAAATGTTATATATTTAACACAGATGTTTATAAAATGATAAATTGCACTTATCTCATCATGGTCAAAGTTTTTCATGGTGTTTAACTTGTAATGGGATATAAAGTTTTTTATATTTGATATTAAGTTGCTGCTCATCTAATTATTGGCAAGAACGCAACAATTTTCACATTTAGTTTTTATTTTAAGAAATAAAGACGAGAGAGACAGACCAACTTCTATTTTCATTACTCCAGAGTATGAAGTTTCTATGTGCTGTTTTTTGTTCAGAACTCTCCACTGTGTCGCGGTCCGTTCCCTCCTGGAGTTGGTCCGGTCCTGTCACAGATTCAACGGGCTCAGCTGCTCAACTCTCAGGTTGGTACAGCAGATGGTCTTTTTGGATTTTTGTAGGAACAGATAACTTACTGTTTCGTAGATATGCATTATATCTCTGGTAATGGGTCATATCTTGAAAATAAGAAAGCCAAACTGTAATGAAGCTTTGAGAAATGTTGTTGCTACCAAAGTAATAAAATGTATAATGGCTCATGTGGCGTATTGCACATGCAGGATTGCACACACACACACACACACACACACACACACACACA
>NC_045734.1:30791147-30793630 GCF_008692095.1 Etheostoma spectabile
CACACACACACACACACACACACACACACACACAGGTCAGGAAACTGCTTTTAAGATGAGTAATACTGACACAGCTTCTCCAATTCTTAAATAGTTATAAATTACATGAATCATTCTCACCAAGTAATTCTCTCCCCCCCTCCCCCTTTCCCCAGGTGGCTGGTTTTCCTCATGGTGGTCCAGCGCCTCATTTGTTACCAGGTGGTGGTTTTAGGCCGTTCTTCGGGGGCCCTCCTCCTCCACTTGGTCACAGAATGGGTCCGCCACCCCCTCATGGCCCCCCCAACCACACGCCACCTATCCGGCACAACACCACACACCTTCACCCCCAGCACCGCCGCATGCTCACCCAACGCATGCAGAGCCGAGGAGGGTAAGCAAGTGTGTATGTTTGCGTGCATGTAAACAATGAGATTCTAAGAGCTGCAAGGTCACAGAGTACTGTGGTCTTGGATCACTAATGCCTAGTTTACACTACACAAGTTGTTACATGTCCGGTTTTTGGAGCACCCTGACAAAAGCCTTAGATCAGACGCAAACTGGTGTTGGCTCTGTTATCTGACCTTTAAAAATGGGATCAGGGGCCAAATAGCTGTTCAGGACATCCTTAGAAAGGAGATCAAACCTCACAATTCCTTGCAACAGGAACATTTAAAGTGGCGTGCCATTCACCCGTTTATAACGAGCCTATTAACCATAACACTGAAGTCTGTTTTTCCAGAAAGTGACATAAGACATTTCTAACAAGATGTTTTAATTTCACGTTTGAAAGTTAACAATGATATTCAAATCAATTTTATTTATGCCGCTGCATTCTGTATGAGTTGGAGAGTCTGCAGTGGAATAACAAAAGTCCAGCCTCAAAGTAACAAATGCAAAAACTAGTTTTACTTTGTTTTGTTGAAGTTTATTTTATGTTGCTAGTAAAGTATATATCCTGATTAAAGATAATTAATGTCCTTAATTTATATATCCAGATGCATGTTTGTAGTGCATTTTTTGAACATTTTAATTTCACCATCAATAACATCTACCGTTTCATAATAATACCAAGTGCAGTTGGATTTGCATGTGCCACGGTTGTCCTTATGAATTCTCCTTTTACATCTTACCTTGGCCTCCGTCCGTTACGTTGTCTATCTAGGTTGACGAAAAGTGGTTAGAAAAAATACATAAGAGGTCATTTATTTTTGACTATGCTTTTGTCATCTTTGTCTTTTATCCTTCCTTTAGGGACCGTGGGAGGACTGGGATGGACCGGCGCAGCAGGGACCCCTACAGTAACCTTATGACTCAGAAAGAGAAGGAATGGGTAACCAAGATCCAGATGATGCAACTGCAAAGTACTGACCCTTACTTGGATGACTACTACTATCAGGTTGGTTTTTACATACATTGGCTTTAGAAAGTATTCAGACATCCACACTGTTTGCACACTTTGTATTGTATTGTATTGTAATATGTCAATTTAAATTGATAATCCATTTTTGCCTGCTTCTCTCTATAACCATAATGACAAAATGTTTTACAATGTATTAAAATTCAAAAAACCTAAATCTCTACGTAAGTATTCCAAGCTTTTGCTGTGGCACTCCAAATTGTGGTCAGGTGTATTCTTTGTGCAAAGTGAACTGTTTGGACATAATGTATGTATAGTAGATCCCACAACTCACCTGCACATCGGGACTAAAACCAAGCAATGAAGTCCAAGGAACTCTGCAATAAAATTGTGGCATGGCATAGATCAGGGAAGGTGTATAAAACCATTTTAAAACCATGTTTCCAGGGGCACAGTTGCCTCAATAATTGTGAAATGAAAGTTTGGAACCACCAGGACTTTTCCTATTGTGTTTCTTCTTCTTCATTGAGGTCTTGGTACGCTTGTTTGATCCTATTTTGGTGCTTATCTGAGTGCGATTGTTGCATTCACACCTGCCCAAAAGAACCGCACCAGGGGGAAAGCAAACTTCAGCAGAACTAAATGAGGCAGGTGTGAAAGCCCCCTCAGTGGCAGTTAGTGGGATTTTGTTTCTGTAACTGGAGATCAGCAAGATTCCTAATTATGTTTAATTTATCAATGTTTACACCAGGCCTGTTCTGCAGTGCTTTGTTCTTAAGTTTTTTTTCTCTCAGCATTCAGAACATTAATATGTACTTCAAACAAATATTTGATTAGTAAAGATAGTGGAGTAATGGAGTCCAAAATCAGAGAATGAAGTCACACTCCCACTGTGTGTCTCGTAATCTGAGCTACTCTGTTCTTTGTTTTGATAGCCGGCCCGGCCATTCTTGCATGATAGTTTATGTGGCTGTAGGTAAGTAGCTACAGTAAACTACAATAAACACTTTTTTCCCAGAAAGGTACACGTACCTTTTTATCTAAAAAGTAAATTGTGCCATCTCCGATGCATTTCCTGTCTGCAATGAGACATCAAGAGGCCAAATTACTCTCATGTACACATCCAGGGATGCTTAAGTGACCT
>NC_045734.1:30793640-30804279 GCF_008692095.1 Etheostoma spectabile
TACACACACACACACACACACACAGCCCTCCTGCTTGTATCAGGCAATCACATCGGTATTGGCCCATGTTATTAATGTATTTATATATCGGCATAGGCCCGATGAGCAAAACTAGCCCGATGTCAACAACCGATGATTACTTCCGTCTAGCTGCTATTGTGTGTTTGGGAGTGTGTGTTTTTTTTTTTTACAGCCATGTGGAGTTTGTGACGCATTGACGCAGCACAGGATTTACATGCTGAAGTGGAGACTATAATATCCACAGTCTTGAAGTTTTCCCCAGTCGAAAAAAAAGACTTGAAAGTACTTAACCCTTCAGTTTATTTGACTTTTTGTAGTGGCCTGGCATTGAGTTTCAGGGCTCCGGTGACCCTTTCATACTATGTGATGTCATTTCACGTGAACTGGTGGGGGCCTCGCCCTTCAGGATCCCAACACTCATCCTGCACTCAAACGCGTTTAATAAACCAAACAAGTCCCTGTGACACGAAGGACAGAGTTGTACTCAGTGTCAAAAGTTGGTCAGATGACTGACTGTGTGTGTCTGTGTCTGTGTGTGTCTGTGTGTGTGTGTGTAGAACTACTATGAAAAGATGGAGAAACGTCAGGAAAGAGAGAGAGACAGCAGCAAGAAGGAACACACCACCAAACTGATCACTCCACAGGTGGCCAAGGTTGAACACACCTACAGACCAGGTAAATAACAGACCAGAATATAGCTGCTCTCCATAGTACGTGATCAACAGGGTCATTTAACTGTACGGAGGATTTGTGTCATCAATGGCGTATGGTTCTGATTTGCGCATGCATGTCCAATGCTGGTTTCCCCTTGACAAATCACAATCGACTCTAAATGTGGAGCAGCTTTGGCGGCTTCATGTCACGCCTAGGGTTGGATATGGTTTAGCTTTTTTCCCCGATACAGCGATAAAATAATACTTTTAAAACATTGCCGACGCCTTAACGGTGCCTGAACCGATACTTTAAAAAACACAGAGAGAGAGAGAGATGCTGCCAGATATCTGTGATGTGTCCTGTGATATACCTCGGACACAACGCTGTGTCACTACATCAGATAATTTCAGAGAGTACAGGCCGCTATACAATTGTAATGACCTTATCCACATTGTCGAAATCATTTTAAATGTTGAGCCATGTCACTGAAAATCTTTAAGATAACACCGACCTATAATTTCTGTAGCCTACTCCGAAATTACTCGCCTTTTTCTCAGCTCACGTTCCACACTCCACAACGCTGTCGTCAGAGAAGATGCAAATGTAGTGTTAATATATGCTTGCAAATCAACACCTCCATTAATATGCAGCAATTAAACGCATAGTCAGTGCAACCCTCCGCAGCGTGCCCAACGATATTGCAGTGCCCTTAACACAACATAACATTATTATTAAATAAAACTAACAACAAACAACAATATTACTAACTGGTAATTGCACACACACACTGCATAAAACTTAGAACTGAGTACAGCAACACAGTATTATATTACCTATTTACAAACTGCGCAGTCTGTCCACACAAGCGCTCTCTTTACAAAACTGAAACTTCTTGTTCAGCGAGCAGGCATCTTGTTCAGCGAGCAGCGGAGCGTAGCAGTGTTCATGATTGGCTGCTTCTCAATCATTCAGTGTTACCTGCCTGAGGAGACAATGTGTCCTTTGTCACAACAGTAGTCAACACAATAAACTGCAGCTTTAAAGACTACAGTCAGTGAGTATTGATTTACCTGAAAAAGTGTGCTTTCTGTTGTGCAGAGAGAGTGGTGATAAGACGATATTTACTTTGAGCCATACATTCTTGAAATGGCCATGCCAGTTTTTCCCTCGCCAAAATTTAGCCTAATTTTGGAGCATTATTTCGCAACAACCTAGCATGATGTAGATCTTAAGATCGTCTAGTTTTATGATACCAGTTTCTCCACTCTAAAACCTTTTAAAACTTGTTCAAAACAAAGCCAGCTTCAGCTTCAAGAGAGATCTTGGGATTTTATTAATCATTTTGAATCGGAAAATACAGTTTTTATTTCTATACCCAGCCCTATTCGGTTTGGCCTTATCAATCTCACACATGACACTGGAGATCCTTAGGGAATGTTGACATGTGTTTGTCGACAGTTCAGTTTGCAGGCTCTCTCGGTAAGCTGACAGTCTCCAGCGTCAACAACCCTCGCAAGATGATTGATGCTGTGGTTACAACCCGCACAGATGATGAGGTCTGTTTGCATGTTTCTTTTCTTGTACACAAAGGTCTCTTTAAATTGACTTGACTTGGCTAAAGTTACTAACAGTAGAGGTTTGTTTATGATCTGTCACTTCCTGGGGCTGCTTCACAGTTAGTCAAATACCCTTCTCTTTTACTGTAAGGGGGGGGCTCAACACACTTACCTAAACTCTAGACCTGACTGTCAAGTTAAGATGTTATGTGTGGTCTTGATATGAGGACTTATTGTACTTACTTGGCGTTTTGGTGTACTGAAAAAGGATATTATGTCGGTTTTTCTTTTCTCTGTCATTTTATCTGGGCAACAACAACTCAAATCTTTTTTTTTTCAAAGATGATCTTTTAGGCATTTTAGGCCTTAATTGACAGGACAGCTGAAGAAATAAAAGGGAAGAGAGTAGGGGAATGACATGCAGCAGAGGGCCGTAGGTGGGAGTCAAACCCGGGCCTGCTGCGTTGAGGAGTAAACCTCTATATATGGCCGCCTCTTGAGCTCTTCGGGCGCCCAACAACACAAATATTTAACGTCAGATGTCTAAATACAAGGAGTTAGGTTCATACGTTAGCCACGCAGTCATATTATAATTATAAAATGATCTTGCATCCTCCACATAAATTTTAGGTTTCATCTGGGACAGAGGATATAGATTTAATTGCGGCAAACCCACTGATCAACCACTTATTATATTGAGCAAAACACAACCTGTAAATCTTCAATATTAACTCTAATATCAGTTCACACACATGACGTTAAGCTTATTGCCGTTTTAACGTTGGTTGTAGTGGGTGTATTTCTATCCAGCAAGCTATTAAATGAGCTAGGCAACGTAACATTATATTACACTAACATAGCAAACTTTTTTGTCATGACTAATTTAGTAATTACTCAGCATGGATGTATGGATACGTAGGGCCAGCACTACAGGCTGCTTTCACTGGCGACCCGATAGCTGGTTAGTTAATACGCAGGAACACCAAAAGCGGGAAGAAGCCTGGGTTAATATGTGGATTAATACTGGGATGTCCATACAGCTGTAAATTACTCCATAGGGCAGTCAAAAAAGCAGTTTGAAAACAGCACAGTAGCATGTAGTGCCATAAGGTTGCAATTTTACTCTTTCTGGAATACACATGCTCTGTTTTTTAATCTGAAGTATTTTGACTGCTTAACTCCAGGAAAAAAGGGAGAAGCAGGTTTGGAATAAGAGGCGACAGATCCTCTACACTGTGGAGAAGGTAGGTCAAGGAAACTGTACATGTCAAGCACATTTTCCAAATGCAGGAAACTCTTTCAGTCCCCAATATTTTAACGACTATTTTTGTACCCCCACCCTTCTTTCTCTGTCCTCCAGATGTACAGTTTGCTGCTGGAGGTACAAGACTTTGAGAAACGTTTTGTCCAGGTGCCAGAGGAGGACAGGGAGGCTCTTCTCGAGCAGCATAAAACCAACACCTTGCAGCTGTGCAACTCTCTGCGAGAGAAGGAGTGGGACGACAGGTAGGAGGGAAGGATAGATTAAGTACAGTACAACCAATAACTGCATACATAACATAATTTAGGGTATGGGATGAAAAGAGATCATTAAAACGCCAAATATATGCTTGTCTCCACACACTAATTATTTTCTTTCTCCTGATAAGAGTGAGTGATGAGCAGTGTGTGATGATCATGTCAGTGAGGAAGGGCAAACGGCTCATCTCCAGGCTCCTCCCTTTCCTGCCCTCACCCCAAGCTACCGCCATTGTCATGGCGATTTCTCGCAATCTTCCTGCCCTGGCCAAGAAGGACAAGCAGGACCAGGTAAACCATTTCACAATGCAATCTCTCAGCATAGTTTTTTCTTTATTTCGGCTAAGGCGCTGTAAAAAAAGAAAAAGGTGCTGCGCCTTAAGGGATGGACACTAGGGATGGTTTTTTTTGTCCAATTCAATGTTATTTTTAAAAGTTTTTATTTCTGTGCTTTCACACTGTAAATAAAGGCATCCAATTGAATAATGGCATCCAATTATAATACATACATCGGTATACAAATGGGTTTTCAATGTTCTCATTAAAAGACAGAAGATAATCTAATTATACAGACGGTGAAAGCCAGGAATTTTACTCCTACTGTTTTCTTGTGTAACGTTACATCTATTGGCTATGATTCAAAACGCCATGGTGTTGCATCAGGTGAAACAAGATCTATTAATGCAATTGTAACACTTGAAGCTGCACAGTTTGTGGTTCAAGTCTACAGACAACAATTTCAACGGAGTTTTACAGCTACCTGCACTTACCAGCAGCTGTCTTTCATCCTGTGCCCTCCTGTTCAGGTGCTGTGCTGGTTAGTGGAGCCGATTTCTGCTGTGATCCAGTCATTGTCAAGCTCTGCCCTTACAGACTTGCTCCAGGAGCTTCAGGGCAATGAGGGCCAACTGGCTAAAGTATTGCACAACAAGGTACACACGGGCACACACACACACAAAACATTGATGGTTTATAATAATGGAATACTATTACATTCTTTTCAAGTTGAACTTTTTGAACAAGAGCACAAGACAAATTAAGAGTTTACTTGCTAAATGTAATGAGCAAAATATAAAAAAATGGATTAAATGCACAGCCCCTACCCTGACCAGTCTTATTCACGAAGGAGAGGAGCTCACTGCAAATCTTATTGGCAAAGACAGGCAAGGGTTGGCAATGTTGATGGTGTCAAACTGGACTTTAGGGTTGTGTTTACTGGAGGAAATGTAGTTAGCAACTCGTCAGCCATTTGGTTATTGTTAGCTTGGGGTGAGGGCAGGAAAGGGAGGAGCCTGGAGATGAGCCGTTTGCCCTTCCTCACTGACATGATCATCACACACTGCTCATCACTCACTCTTATCAGGAGAAAGAAAATAATTAGTGTGTGGAGACAATAGCTTCTTTGTTTGGCAGTTGATATTTGAACAACTGCCAAACAAATACAACCCCCAACATCAAAAGCTCCGCCCCCCCATATTAACAAACTACTGGCCGGCCGGCACATTCACATACCTATATAACATCTGGAATCTGCGTCCTCCTGTTTATTTTTTGGTGGAGCAGTATGTCTGCCAACTATGCCATGTTAATCAGCCAAGTGATGAATGAATCTTTCGGAGAGTTACCCATCCTCCCTGGCTTCTCGGCTGCTGCCAGGGGATGGGAGCTACGTTCGGTCAGCCCACACGAATAACGTTACTGGGGCTTACAGCAGCTAACGTTAAAGATCGAGTTTCCTTGGTGTGGAGCTTGGCCTCCACACCGCAATGAAACTACAGTCATTTCATACATACAGTAATACCATTATCACTTTAGGAGGCAGAGGATTAGCTGAATTTGACACAGATCAACAGAAAAGCGGATAGTAAGAGAAGCTATTGCTAACTGCTGAACTAAGTACCTTCCACATCATTGCTCCTTGTTTTTTCTCGGTTGTTTAACCTCATATTGACAGGTGTGGATGCCTTTTAAAATGTCCAACCAATTAAATTTACTACAGGTGGACTCCAATAAAGGTGTAGAAACATTTCAAAGATAATGAAGGGAAATAGGAGGCACACGATAGCACCAAACAAACTTGGGTTACACACTCCTCTGTTTCTGTCTAGTTTGGTGTGACACTGCTGTATCTGATCCTGAGTGAAGGAGAAAGGATGCAAAGTTCCGACCCCAACTGTCAACTCATGGACGACAATCGATGGTAAGCTTTGTGTGTCAGTGATGTCAATTACTTTCTTGTGTAGTCTCATGGAATAAATGTCAATAGACACATTTAATACAATGGAAGTGTATCCAGTGTTCCTTAAGATACACAAAAATGCATATATTTCATGCCAGTTCAGCAGCTGTGGTCATAATGACGCATCCCTAAATGGCTCTGTGCCCAAGACAAAACCCTGCCATAAGTCATTTTTCATTCCCTCTATCCTCTCCTCTTCACGCTTCTTTAAATGTCTTTTTTTTCCACTTCACGTGTTTGCATATTTATCCACACTGGCCTTCTCTTTCCTTCCAGGACGGAATTGGTGTTTTCAGTGACGAGGGAGTTGCTCAGCGTGCCGACCTCATCACTCTCTTCTCCCCTCTTCACCCCTCCCAACCTGCTCTCCCTCTTCTCACGCTACGTTGATCGGCAGAGGCTGGAGCTGTTACAGGACAAGCTACAGTGAGTTACATCAAATCACACAAAAAGTGTCATGTTGCATTTTGTTAGCTGCTTTGTGTGGACAAGCTAGCACAAAGAAAACAAGCTGGTTATACGAAAACAGCATACAGAGTTACTCCTTTTAAATAATTCTATTTAAGTGCGTGTTTATTTAAGATATTTATGTTGTAATGTACATAAAGTTCATGTCGCTGTAAACCACTAAGGTCTCCTGCACACTGCCTTTTGTAGCGTGAGTTTGTCAGCTGTGTAGTGTGTCTGTTTTTATTTCAGCTCCCATGTTAACAAGTTAGGGGTTGCACGCTGCCTGCGTGACACACACATCTCAAACGTGTGCTTGCTAGACATAGGACCAATGCTTATTTTTCACGCAACACGCAAGCAGTTCCAGGCAAAATAGAATGTGAAAAGATGTTTATACAAGATGTTAATACCTTTAATAAATTACATTTTGATGTGTTTAAATGTTTTGACATAAATGCAGATATAAATGTAATTTAAAAAATTATATTTATAGATTTTTTAAATTTTTCACCTGTCAATACAGAAGTAAATATTCTGTAACTTATTTTGCGGTCAATACTGCCGACGTTGTCTTTGCTGCGAAATCAGTATATAATATTGATCATTTGTTGGTAGACAGCGTGATCCGTTTTGTCTAGAAGAACTTTGTTTGCCAATGTTTGCTTGAATGCAGTGCGAAAATGAATGGAAACACCCTAAAATGTCTCAAATAAATCTGATATACCAATCTGATCGCAAAACAGCATGTGACGTCATTACGCACAGGTTTTTATTCGCTTTAAAGCCGTTGGATTGAAACACACTTTCACCTGCTTTATTCGCATGACCTTTTTTTACCGAACTTCAGATAATTCGATTGACAAGTGGATGGAAACTTAGCTAGTGTGCAGGAAGCCTAAGATGATTCGGGAAATATGTTCTTTCATTGTTTTAACAGCACAAGTGTAAAAATAAAAACTAATAGTTTGTTCATTGCCTTTCTCAGGATCTCTTCTTTGTCCAGATAGAAGTTACAACAGACATCAACCCAACACCCTGCCCACCGGTTGCAGACCTGCGTGTGTGTGCGTGTGTGTGTGCGTGCGTGTGTGCGTGCGCGTGTGCGTGCGTGTGTGTGTGTGTGAGATGAATTTTAATACAGCAGAATCTCTAGTCACTTTTTTGTGTTTAGCTTCTGATGTTTGGTTGTCAGTGTGAATGAACGACAGTGACACAGCGCATGAGAGATGGACTGTATGATGATGATGATCTGCATTTTTAAATATCTTGTTTACGATTATGCCTGTGATGAAACTTCAAATTAAAAAGTATTTCTATTTCTAGTGTTTTAGTCTGATCTTACACTGCTAGAACCAAACGTGTGAAACATTATGTACTCCACCTACAACAGTGTAAAAACTCACAATGGATCCTTATTCTTAATCCTTATCTAAATGTGGCCGCATAATCTCGATAAACACATTCTATACATATGAATGCAACCGGACAAGAGTTTGGTATTGAATGTGTTCTGGTTTGTCCTACTATCACAGTTAAGGAGGCTTTGGTTGATGCAGGTAAACAGTCCATGTGGGAAGAAAACAAGGCAAAACGCATTGGCTGAATTGTAGTCTTTGCCAGACCTTCCTCCGCACGCTGCGAAGGAGGGTCTGGTGAGTCCACAGTATTGCGGGATGGGAGAAAAATGTGCTCTGGTTAATTGGCATTTCTTAAAAACCAATCATAATTGTCTTGTGCGGCGCTAAGCGCAGGGAGCCACTGTGAAATAGCCTTGGGAAGGAATTTCTTTTGGTGGAGCGTGTACTTCTAAAGTTATTTTAGTCGTGCAAGAGAAAACTGCAGAGATCTGAGGCGCAGGTAATCATCGTCCTCAGAAATCCACCAGTGTTTAAAGTTCCAACACAAGGAGAAAAGGAAGGAAACCAACATCTGAGACATGAATCCGGCGGAATTTCCTGCGGTACTGGAGAAATCGCGGAAGTGGAACATCGTGGATAGAGATAGGCTGAACAGATGAAGGAAAAAGTCCCAACACATGGCATATTTATTTCAAAATTAAATCAATGCTATATTTTAACTCTAATTCAGATTGATCTAAAAAGGAATCTTCTGTTTACGCACTCATTTCACTTCAGACACACCCCAGACTGGACCCCCAGAGGGACAGTCTGGACAAAGACTGCGAACAAACTTAAGTGGAATTTGTCTTTTTTTTTTAGTTTCTTAGTTTTTTTGTTTTTTAGATCAATTTGAATAAGAGTTTAAATATATTCTTAATTAGACATCTTTTAAAATGTCTAATTAAGGCTATATTTAAAGGGCTTTATTTTGAAATCCTACACCAGATTTGTCTGAGGTCATTTGCCGTCACTCTGGAGATACTGTGGGACGTGCTGAGGGAGTTTGGGTAGGGGCGCCCTTCTCAGGGCCATCCAATCTCGATGACCAAAGCGAGAGTTGTGTCCGGGTTCTCTGCAGTAAGTCGGACTCGTTCCAGTTGAGGGTTGGCCTCCACCAGGGCTGCCCTTTGTCTCCAATCCTGTTTGTAGTATTTATGGTCAGGATATCGAGGCGTAGTCGGGATGGGGAGGGGTTGCAGTTCGGTGGGCTCGGGATCTCATCGCTGCTTGTTGCACATGATGTGGTCCTGATGGCATCATTGGCCCGTGATCTTCAGCACTCACTGGATCGGTTCGCGGCCGAGTGTAAAGCAGCTGGGATGAGGATCAGGATCAAGATCAACCACGGCCTAAATCTGGTTCTCAGCAGGAAACCGATGGAGGGCATTCTTCAGGTAGGGAATGAGTCCTTACCCAAAGTGAAGGAGTTCAAACACCTTGGGGTCTTGTTCGCAAGTGAGAGGACAGTGGAGCAGGAGATTGGTCAGAGAATCGGTGCAGCGAGTTCGGTATTACATTCAATTTATCGCGCCATTGTTCATACTAGCGAGTAGTATGAAAGGGCTAAAAGCCACGTGGGGAAGTTGGTGGGGAATGGATGAGTCAAACAACACAGGACTTTCACCCCGGAGACCAGGGATCGTGGTCTAACGTGTCACGTTTCCTTCGTTTCCCGGGGGTCACGTTTCCTAAACTCAACCGTTCTTTTTTTCCCTATCCCCAACCAGTTGTTCTTTTCCTAAACCTAACTGTGTACCTTTTAATTAAAATGTGGCCAAACTCTGATTTGTGCGTAGGAATAAGTGGCATTGGCAGAAATCTTCCATCCATCCATCTTCATCCGCTTAGCCGGTATCGGGTCATGGGGGCAGCAGCTCCAGCAGAGGACCCCTTTCCCAAGCCACATCAACCAATACAAAGTTGTCCTGAGTTTACTTTATTGGCAGGTGAAGGGTAGGTACAAGGGCCGAGCAAAACCTGTTACCTGTTGCCACACAGGTAGGATCAAATATTAATTAACATTGTACTGTTTATACATACACTATATCCCAAGTTATAATAACAGGTCATCAAAATGTCAAATTATTCCATTAAATCGATTTTTTTAAACTTTCTGGGAGAAAAAACATTTAATCTGTGCAGGTTTTCCGTAGGGCTGGGGAAAATAATAGATTCTTTGAGGTCTGTCTGACTGACTGTCTGACTGACTGACTGACTGACTGACTGACTGTCAGTAAGTAGTTGTCCACAGCCAGGAGTTCATTGGGAGAAGTGTTTCTAACTTCCCCCACGGTAGCTTTGTGGTCATTGATTACAACTTCCACGGCTTTCTTCTCAGTACTTTGCTTATTCCCACCTACAATGACAAACAGAAAATGAGTGTGCACTCACACAATGACTACACAAAAGCACCACACAAAATAAGACTTCCAATATGCATGTACAGTATGTGTTATGATCAATGTGACAGATGCTGTACGATCATTTTTGCATCACAAGTTTCATTATCATTTGAAAAACTTTTGAAAAAATAGTATGCTGCCCTGGCTTGTAGCAAAGCTACTTCATCTTCAAATTATGTTTATTTTTTTTGTAAAGGGCTTTGCTATTTTTACTATGTGTGAATCAGTAGTGAATTCATTTTTTCACAAATCTGCATTACTAGTGGCCTCTTCTGCTCTCACCAGACTGACCACACAGCTGAAATGTGTAATGTTTAATGCCCAAATATAAGCCCTCGGTGGTACAATAAATTAATTAATTAATGGCCCTCTCAGTTTACAATCAGCCTCTTTTCAGAT
>NC_045734.1:30804289-30804568 GCF_008692095.1 Etheostoma spectabile
AGAGCAGAGCCAAATGATTCTTTAAAATATACCATCAAATAATTTTTTCAAAGTACCTGAGGACCTCTGCTGGACATCAGACACCCACTGCTGGACTGTTTCTTGCTGTACAGATAACTCAGCGCTGACTTTCTCCAGGTCCTTTGTTACCTCTGTAATCCTTTGTACAGTCTGTCCTAAAGAAATATCTGTGTTAACAAATGCTGAGACAAAATTTAAAAAGAAAAAACATTATCCATATTTGCCTAGTCAGTACCTTGATGTATCTTTTGGCCAGTG
>NC_045734.1:30804578-30804708 GCF_008692095.1 Etheostoma spectabile
GTTTTCTGCCTTTCGCTTGTTCCAGCCACTTGCCTGGATAGTTAGCATGTCTGTGCGAACTTGTGCCTGGATGGATTTTTCCTTTATTTTAATTAAGGCATAAAGATCTATTTACAAAAGATGATTTTTT
>NC_045734.1:30804718-30805303 GCF_008692095.1 Etheostoma spectabile
TTTAGTCAACTTAAGCATGGGCATGTAACCTTATGAGCACCACTGTACAAGGTCTCGAAATTGACAGTGGCAGGCCAGTAAGCACTTTCAACCAGATCACTTATGGTCACTGGCAAGGTTTTTCCACAGGAGCAATTTACTGATGAAAGGAAGAGGTTGTATCTTCCTGAAAAACACTTATCTCTTGTTCAAAAGAAACAAAAACACAATATGAAGAAATAAAAAAAAAATGTGACCATTCATTCCAATTAAAATAACTGGCTTTCCCTTGGAAAAGCTTGTTTGGGAGGAACGATTGGTAACATGCAATCTAAAAAGCAGAATTAGTTTACAAATTAGAGTAAATTAAACTAAAAACTCAACAGTCTCTATCAAAGAAAACTTCATCCAGCGTGTTTGTTTGTGTAAATTGTAAAACAGCCCATATAACCTGAGACTTAAAAACAACCTTTTTCATGATAGGGGAATTTCCCTCCCTCATGCTGCTGAACAAAGGTGGATGGTGGCAGGTATCTGAAGAACCCCTCCACCGTGGATGCTCTGTTATGAAGCCCCAGGGCCTCATGTGTGGAAAGGTCACAGGCT
>NC_045734.1:30805313-30805496 GCF_008692095.1 Etheostoma spectabile
GTGATCGTGGTAGACAGTCCCTACACATCACCACAGCAGCCTTATGTCCACAATGATGGCAAACCCCCTCCTTGGGCTTCTCAGATGACAACCCATTGTTCACCATGAAGGGCCTCATCACTGTCCAATTCTCCAGAGAGGACGTTTGCCTGGTCCTCCAGTGTGAGGGGAGAGGTTGTTCAG
>NC_045734.1:30805506-30822647 GCF_008692095.1 Etheostoma spectabile
CAAGAGGTCTCGGACATCTTGAATGAGGGAGTCTGAAAATGAAAAGGGAAGAAGGCAATGGTAAATCTGGGCAATTATCACATAACAAAAGAGGAAACAAGTATTAAGGGAAAAACCTCATTCAATTCATGGGCCTCAACGTTATTGCACATTGAACCAACGTAGTCAGGGTACGTTTTTATATGAGACTGGGTTGAATATAGTCCTTGGTTTTGTTGAATATCAGTTTATAATGATGATTTGAATAGTTTGTACTTAGTTTTCTTGTTTTTGTTTTTGTTGTTTTTTAAATTTTTGATACATTTTTGCAATGATTCACCCTTGCAATACTGCACTTTCTATGTGATTGGTGAAGAAATAAATCAAAGCACCAGGTGAAGAACCACTGAGTCCATGTCCCCTCTTTCCACCATGGGGCTAATTGTTACATAGCCTTAACAACCTTTTCAAGGGCTTTTATTTTAATATCCTACATCAGAATGGCCTGATATTAATTAAGTGACTGGGGTTGTGTATTATAACTCTGATGTGAAATGAGTCTGTAAACAGGGGCTTTCCATTTCAGATCAGGCTGAACAAGAGTTAAAATATAGCCTTAAACAGACATTCTTAAAGGGCTTTAATTTTGAAATCCGGCACCAAATTGATGTGAATTCTTTAAAATGTCACTTTGTGGTGGTGAAATGAGTCTCCGGAAAAGGTAGGTTGTCTTTAAACACAAATTAAAAATTCCTTTTTAATGCCTTTGGCAGCAGCTAAGGGGGTATACTAACTTTGCAGGTGCTATGGTAGGAGGTGTAGTGCACAAACTCATGCTTTGTATGGATGATAGATTCCTTTTTTGTGTTTTTTTGTTTAATGAGCGCATTTGTGGTTTGATCCAATTGGTTGGCCTAATATAGGTTGACCTAAGAAACCAAAACCTAATCGCGTGCAACCAGGGTCATTGCAACCTGTTGCGACATAAATTACATATTTTTCTATAACAGCATATTAATTTGTAAAAAGCCGACCCCAACACAATTTCACGAGCCCCGTAGTTGTTTGGACAGCGAACTGACAGCGATTGAATGAATACTGTCAACGTGAGTTCCCACGTGACGTTAGCGTAGGCCTAATAAGGTTAACGTTACTAATGAGGGAGAGTAGGATTCCGCTGTGCTGCCATCAAAATATGTAAATGTGCTGTATTTATATAGCGCTTTTCCAGTCTTAACAACTGCTCAAAGCGCTTTTACATCTACAGGAAACATTCACCATTCACACACATTCATACACTGTGGCCGGGGCTGCTGTACAAGGTGCCACCTGCTCATCAGATAAACACTCACACACATTCACACTCCGATGCGCAGCACCGGGGGCAACTCGGGGTTCAGTGTCTTGCCCAAGGACACTTCGACAATGACTGCAGGGGCAGGGATCGAACCACCAACTTTTCAATTGGCAGGCAACCGCTCTACCACTGAGCCACAGCCGCCCCAAAATAAAAAATATCAGTCCCCATTTTTCAATTGACATCCTCATAAAACTTGTGTTGGTTCTCAAATGTAATTTTGTTAAAGTCAAATTATCCTAATGCATCATATCTATTTTCAAAAAACCCAAGGACACACTAAATGTTTCTTCGCTAACGTTATACTGTGTGAATAGAAATGTATTGAACAGGATAGTTAGGTAATAGTGATAGTAATTTGTTAATCATTCAATCAAAAACAACATATATGAAGGCAGTCATCCATGTGACGTCATTTATCCAACAAAGGTTAAAATCAAGGTCAGTGTGGAGAGGCCTGCAGACACTCACTAACTACAGGAGACCATCCCCCAACACAACACTGCTGGTTCTCAACAACTGGCTGACGAGCTGAACAGCTTCTAGTGTAGGTTTGAAAAGACCACAGTCACACCCCTCCCCCACACCAACTCACCAACTCACACTTCAGTCAGTCTGTGAAGTGGATGTGCGCCAGCTCTTCCAGAGGCAGAAAACCAGAAAGGCTCCTGGCCCAGACGGTGTGTCACCATCCTGCCTGAAAATCTGTGCAGACCAGCTGGCCCCCATCTTCACTCAGATCTTCAACAGATCTCTGGAGCTATCTGAAGTTCCCTCCTGCTTCAAACGCTCAACAATCATCCCAGTCCCCAAAAAACCCTCCATCTCTGGACTAAATGACTACAGGCCTGTCGCCCTGACATCTGTAGTCATGAAGTCCTTTGAAAGACTGGTGTTGACCCACCTGAAGGACATCACAGTCCCCTTGCTGGACGCCCTGCAGTTTGCCTACAGGGCTAAAAGGTTGGTGGATGATGTAGTCAACTTGGGACTGCATTACATCCTGCAACACCTCGACTCTCCAGGGGCCTATGAAAGGATCCTGTTCGTGGACTTCAGCTCAGCGTTCAACACCATCATCGGACATCCTCAGCACCAAACTCTCCAGCTCACTGTGCCAGCTCCACCTGTCAGTGGATCACAAACTTTCTGACTGACAGGAGGCAGCAGGTGAGGCTGGGAACACACATCCGCACACGGACTATTAGCACTGGCGCCCCCCAGGGTGTGTGCTCTCCCCACTGCTCCTCTCCCTCTACATGACTGCACCTCAGGGACCCACTGTTAAACTCTGAAGTTCGCTGACACACACAACCGTCTCGGATGAGGCCGACAAATGGGAGGTGGATCAGCTGGCTCTCTGGTGCAGTCAGAACAACCTTGAGCTCAACACGCTCAAGACTGTGGAGATGATTGTGGACTTCAGGAAGAGACCCCCCACTCCTCCCCCCATCACCATACTCAACAGCCCTGTGTCTGCTGTGGAATCCTTCAGGTTTCTGGGATCTACTATATTCCAGGACCTGAATTGGGAGCCCAACTCAGACACCATCATCAAAAAGGCCCAGCAGAGACTGTACTTCCTGCGCCAGCTCAGGAAGCTCAACCTGCCTAAGGAGCTGCTGGTCCACTTCTACTCAGCCATCATCCAGTCTGTCCTCTGCACGTCCATCACTGTCTGGTTTGGATCTGCCACCAAAAAGGACCGGAGCGGACTACAACGGACAGTTAGGACTGCAGAAAAGATCATCGGTGCCAACCTGCCCTCCGTCCATGACTTATACACATCCAGAGTCAGGAAATGGGCAGGAACCATCACTGCAGACCCATCTCACCCCGGACACCACCTGTTCCAGCTGCTCCACATTTGTCCTCATACCTGGCGAATAAAGCTGATTCTGATTCTGATTCTGATTCTGAGTTCAAAACGATTACAAAAACAGACCAGTAGGTGTCGCACCATGCCTGCTGTGTGCGAGCCACTGTCATTTGGAGATAATATAGAAATTAAGCTTCATGTTCTGTCATTTTGGAAAGCTAAACACGTTATTTTCATTATAACTGTAACTCATTATAACAAATCACGTTTCTTAGCCCTGCTGCTTAAGGCATTAACCTACTCACCAAAATGAGCTCTTTCTCCTCATAGTGCTTGATTGGCTGATTTACATGTGTGCTGCGTGAACAAGTTTAGGAGTTAACCATAACACTCATAAATTTAAAAACATGTCTCAGATATAGGCCTACAGTCCATTACGGTGGAAACCACATTAAATATTAATTTAATTATATAATATAGCACTAACAGTAACAACTCTGCACACACAATGCGCTCATTAAACGTGACTGGTGATGTGTTCGTGGATATTAAATCACTGTAATAAACTAGGCCTACTTTTGCAAACTTATCTCTTTTGGTCTAGGTTCATACAAGCCTATTTATTGATTGATTGCTGTTCTTCTAACGCATAACGTTAGTGCTGCATTATGACCGTTCTAAAAGCTTGGCTTTTATTTTTACGGGCTATTTTTACTATTACTTCCGGGTCACTTGGCCCATCTGTCTTTCTTTTAACGTAGATCTTAAAACGGAGAAAGGAAAATAGGAATTATTTGAATTTGGTTTAGTTTTTCGTTTTTCAGAAACCAAAACGGAAGATGGGCTCCTTTTTTTTTTTTTTTACCGTTTCTTGGTTTTTGGTTTGAATCGACAAACAAAAAAAAGGTGTTTTTCTAGCTGTTTTGTTTTGTGGTTCAAACGAAAAAAACAAAGTTAAAACGTAGGCTGCACCCGGGTCCACGTCTCTGCTCTGTAGAAACAACTTTATGTTTTGTTGTCAAGAGAACGTTTTTACCGTATATAGCGTGGTATCCAACAGGTGGCTCCGTGGCGCAATGGATAGCGCATTGGACTTCTAGTCAAGCACTTGAGGAGTGATTCAAAGGTTGTGGGTTCGAGTCCCACCGGAGTCGCATTTTTTCAGTTGCTCTCCAGAAAGACAGAGGTTTCGTGACTGGTTCAAATTATAGTTCTCTTAGCTAACCTCCGTTTTGCTTTCCTGCTTTCTTGTTATATTTTACATATCTTAGCAAGTTTGACTTCAGGTCACATAATATTTCATAAAAAATGACATGCTGCATAAAAAGTACACTTAAATCAATGAATGGCTAATGTTGGCAATTCAAATATGAAATATGGAAATAGAGAAACATTTAGTAAATTGTTTAAAGGTGCCTTGCATCATAAAAAACATTTTACTTGCAAGTTTTGAAATATGTAAGGTCCATGTGTGTTCGTGTTGTGTCGTGAATGTGAAGATGAAATGCTACCTCCTCTGTCAGCTCTAGCTACTGAAAAGGAATAAGAGGAGAAATCAGGCCAATAACAACAGCTGGTCAGTCTGACTTCTTGTTGCCTGAGCTCATTAATATTCATGAGCTCGCCCAGTTGTGCTTGGTAAAGGATGCTGATAGCCAGGCTCTCATTGGCTAGCTGTTAGCCAATAAGAGTCACGCAGCTTAGCCCGTTGAATATTACTGAGAACTGGCACAAATCGAGCTGAGTCTTTCGGCAGTCTTTCTTCCATGGTGGCACTTCAGACATTACCACAAAGTAATGAAATACCTTAAAGTATTCATTACATGTCATCACATGTCAATTTTATTTATTTATTAAAATATATATTTAGTCATCTATTTATTTAAGCTTTTATGTATGTATTTAAATGTGTTTTTGCTGAAGTAATTACATTATTTAATTATAATGATATTATATTATTTAATTATAATTATTAGTAATTGATCAGGAAATAAAAAAATGACCAAATGACTATTTCTACAAACCCACATTTATACGTTTCTATATTTCTACCATTTATTAATTTTGTTTCTGTATTTATGTTTATGAGGTAGATGGTAACGTAATTTTTCAATCTAATCTAACTGTTAAACAAGATTAATCGCAGGATTGATTCAGGTCCACTTTGCTTTACAGTGGGGTTACCGCCTACCTCAATAACATACAGACACAAAGACTGAAATTAATTTTAAAATTGTTGGTGCAAATTTTGCATTCACTGCCTATCCCAACATTTTTTTTAATATTAATTTATGCATTTATGAATTTATTTCAGCATTTATGCAATGATTTAATCATTGACAACATTTTTTGTCTTTAATAATCAAAAATGCAAACTGTGTAACAAACAGCTACTCTGTTGTTAATAGATTTGTTATTGTTCTTGGAATCACAGATAAAGTGAAATCTTAAATTAGAACACACATTCATAATTGGAACAGTCTGTCACTGGCATCACCACTGATCACATCACATGAGTGAAACTATAGCCAAGTAAAAATTGCTGTAGGCCCTGTAGCAGTTTGTAGGTTCAGTTTGAGACTTTAGGTATTGTCAGGAGACAATACCTGTTTATTCTAGCCACTAGATGGAGGCTATGTGTCAGTCAATGTGCAGTTAATAATCTCCAGCCATGGTCAAAAAGAGCAGTGAACAATATCAGCCTATGGGAAGAGAGAGAGGAAGTCTATAGAGAGAGAGGAAGTCTATATAAATAAAGTGAGACAAGAAAGTGTGGCAGTTTGAGTCATTCAGATCACTGATTATGCAAATGCTGAGGACTTCAGTGGCCTTTCTTCTTCACATGGCTGCCTCTCTGGCGGTAAGAAACTCCAATTTATTTTCACCATGTTATACTAAACACTCTAGATAATCCGAAGACCGCACTGGACAGTTTTTATAGGGACTATTTGTTTGGTAAATCAGTTGTTCATGTGCAAAACCACTCATAGTGTGGGTGTGAATTATCCATACTAACAAGGATTTACTTTCTGGAAAGACATGCTGCTTCTTATGTTACTTTATAGTATCTGTGTCTCTGTGCTATTGAATTTCTGTTTCTGTTGCACCAATGCTTGCACTTGGGCGGAATTGTTAGATCTCTGTATATTATAGAGTGTAGTCTAGATCTACTGTCTCTGTAAAGTTTCCCGCACTAACTTCTGTTATAAATTAAAGTGAATTGAATTGTTAATGTTTTAAAAATGAGTGAAAGCAATAGTTAAATACAAACTAGACAAAGTAGGACTAGGCCGTACATCTTGTGTGGCTACCGTTTAATGTTGATAAACTGCAAGATTATAGATTTTTTTTAAATTCTCATCTCTTTCTTTATCACTAATGAATATTAAATTACGTACAAAAAAAAAGAAACCCAACTTGTATTTTTTCTAACCAACTCAAGGATGTTTTAGACGGTCCATTGGTGATTTATAACTATAAAAATGCAAACTACAGAATATCAAACATGAAGCATTTATTTTTTCCATAATGGTTGCAGTTTTTAATCTGGAAGCAGTAGCTGTATTTAAATGTCTTTAAACACATGAATCTTCTCTTTCTTTCCCCTTTTTAGGCCCCTGTGCCATGTGAGGAGAATGTGGCCCGTCTGGAAGCCGAGATCCAGGGCCTGGTGTCTGTGCTCAACGACCAGCATCGCTACATCCAGGAGCTCCACAACAGCCAGGCACAGTATCTGGAGCACATACCCAACTCCCACCTGGGCCCTGAGAACCACTATAGAGGTAGGCAGAGTTACATACATTAGCATTTTATCTGCCTTCACGTCAAAACGTCCTACATCATATCACCTGTCGGCTGTCCTACCTGCCTTGCTACAGTGGCTTGAGAAAGTTTCCACACCCAGGCTTAAGTTGATTAAAAAGAGGAATAAAAAAACATCTTTTGGAAATATATTTTAATGCTTTGATTACATTTTTTTTGGGAAAATCCAACCTTTGAAGGACACCAGTTTTTTTTGTGAATGAATGATGTATTGTTAATAAATAAATGTTCTTTAAAATACAGGGGGCACAAATATACACACCCCTATGTTAAATTCCCATAGAGGCAGGCACATTTTTATTTTTAAAGGCCAGTTACTTCATGGATCCAGGATGCTATGCATCTTGATAAAGTTCCCTTGGCCTTTTGAATTAAACTAACCCCGTATCATCACGTACCCATCACCATACACAGAGATTGGCATGGGGAACTTTCCATAAGATCATCTCTCAATGCAAATCAAACCAGCTATTAAGCTAACTGAAATAACACCATGCCAGTCTCTAGGTATGGTGAAGGGAATGTGATTAGTTCGATTCCAAAGGCCAAGGGAACTTTAACTTTATGCATTGTGTCTTGGATTCATTAAATAATCCCCCTGTATTTTAAGAAAGAACGTTTATTTATTTATAATACATTATTCATTCACAAAGAAAATCGGTGCCCTTAAAAGGTTGGATTTTCTTAATTTTTCTGAAATAAGGCATTAAGTTCAATTTACAAAAGATTATTTTTTCATTCCTCTTTTTAATCAACTTTAGCCTGGGTGTGTAAACTTTCTCAAGCCACTGTACCTACAATCCAGTATTTAGTGTAAAATCTATGCTAATCAGTATTTTATTAACAGTGGATTAAATGATCAGTTGTAATGTAAAAGGGTTTTGCTTGAAGTGGAAAACTCACAAAGAATAATCACCAAATCTTTTAGCTCATTGTTTTAGTTTTCCAGCCTAAAAACTGTTCGTATCAACCTTGTTTCCAACTGCAGCATGTGTTTGGTGACATTGTGGAGTTGGTAAAGACCCAAACAAAGCTCAGAGAAGAGTGAATATTTAACCTTCCATTTATCTAAGCTAAAACAACTTCGTAAGGCAATCATGTCAGGTCTTGGTGTGGAGCTCCTCTGCCACCAGTGCCCTATTTAAAGCCCTGCTAACCAACTTTAAGAAGGCAGCCAATCAGCAGTTAGCATTTAGTAGCTTCTGCTGCCTTTAAGTGTGGTTGTGTTTACTGTGAGAATCCATGAACACCCCTCTGTTGCAGTAATTAAGACCTTGTAGGTGGGAAGCTCAGAGTTCACGAGTTGTGGCGTGTTTGATGTTTATTATATTTAGTCATTTTAGTTGTAGATATAGATTTTTTTGTTTGTAATTCAATATTCATTCATTATTATTATTATTATTATTATCGACCTTACCTTTACCTTTTCTGCATTACGTTACCTGCTTGTTTGCTTGCTTCCAGCCGCCGACAGTAACCTTAAAGCTATAGTGCGCAACCATTTTATAGTAATGAATGTCCGTTACATTCAAGCACATTCGGGAGAAAGGACAACAGCAACGTTCAGCTTTGGAGACAAAGAGGACATCCATTTACAAGATAACGTATGTCTTGTCTGAAGAATCCATCATGTTTTTATTCCTCGTGTTAGCAACTGCATCGATCACCAAAGGCATGCGTCATGTGGATGCGCCAACAGTGTTGTTGATTACAACAACACTTAGAATTCCTCATGGGGGCGACAGGAACCCCACACTATAGTTTAAATGCTGCCGTTGCAGAGCAGCAGTGTTCTCATGACTTACCGCTTGAGTTTCATTAAAAGTCAGCATTAGGCAACGTTTCCGCGCTTATCATGACCCTAAAGCTGCTTCACAGGAAAAACTACGTCCAGCCGCTAGGAATCTCACAAAGATGTAAAGCAAATGTCTGTGAGTTTCTGTTTGCTTCTGATGTTGATTGCAATCAATACCAATTATTTACCTACATTGTTTTAATATTTTACCTTGCCTTATCTTTGTGCATACAGACTGCTCCGAGGTGTTTGCAGACGGTAACTTGGCCAGTGGCCTGTATGTGATCCGTCCAGACGCCTCTCCCACCGCACTGAGCGTCTACTGTGACATGAACAACGGAGGAGGATGGACTGTCTTCCAGAGAAGAAAAGATGGCAATGAGAACTTTGACAGGTGTGTGTGTGTGTGTGTGAAAAAGAAATGCCAAAGATGAGAGCTTGCCTTGCCTTTTTGGTTCCTTTTTTGTGTATAAAGTGTACTCTTTCTTGTATGTGAGTGTATGTATAATCATTGTGTGTGTCCAGAGCGTGGGTGGAGTACAAGCATGGATTTGGAGACCTCTACTCCCCTGATGGAGAATTTTGGCTGGGCAATAAACCTCTACACGATCTCACCTCACAAGGTGTGTTTTTATCTATGTGTGGCTTAGCAGGATTTGTTAGACATTATGGGATTGTTGCGTGTGTAACTCAGTGTTTTCTAGGAAACTACGTCCTGCGGGTCGACATGGAAGACTTTGTGGGAAATCAGCGCTATGCAGAGTACAAGAACTTCAGAGTGGATGATGAAAAGGTGAAACAAAGACATGGCCAAAATTAAACTAGTATGAGGAAGTGAAAAGGCATTTAGTTGGGTTTTAAGAGTTATTGCAACAAGAACAAAAAGCAAGATCTCATTCTCTTTTGCAATACACACATTTTTTGGAAAATTATTTAAAATGTCCCCAAACTGGACTAAATTGATAAAGCATTTGTGAAATTATATGTCTGTCCACTCTACTCTTTTTCTTTCCTATAAAAACAGCTTATAACCTTCTTTTTCTGTTTTTCTTCTGATTTGCCTTCTTTTGTCTTTAATCTCACCCTCTCTTTATTTCCCATAACAATATTCTTATTTAGACTGTTTTATGACCTTTATTATGGGAACAACAGCAAGGACGCCTGGCTCCTTAATCTTCCTCTCAACACGTGTTCCTCTTCTTATCTTTAACCATCCACTTTTTCCTACATTTATCCCTAATGCCATCTTTCCTATCCACTTATTAGCCTATCTTGATGTCATTTTTAATCATGCGCATCAAACCTTATCACCTCCATCAACCTACAGTATCACAGATATGAATTAAAATTATGCAACAATTCTTGCAGTTCTTAGTTTTGATTGCATATATTTTCTATTTCTAAATTAAAACATTGATCCTCATTGATGCAAGAATCAGATAACAGTGTAATATGTAAAAAAGCGCTTTTGCAACATTGACAATTTATTCAAAACTCTTTGCAATTTCCTCCCCTGTTCACGAAAAGGACCAGTACCAATTACATGTGGGAGAGTACACTGGGAATGCAGGGAATGCCCTGGTTGATGGCTCCCCCTTTGCTGGGCAGAATTGGCCCAGTCCAGACTTGGGCTCAGGTGGGGTCAAATTCAGCACATATGACCACAATAATGACGGTGATGCTAAGTGTATCAGACACAGCAAGTCAGGCTGGTGGTTCAGCAGGTAATAGACTGACACTCTCATTGATGCTGCTAAGAACAACATGCAAATTAATAATGAAAATGGCAATATACAAACATGAACAAGAGTATACATGTCTAATCTGTTTTCCTTTTACTTCCTCATCAAAGGTGTGATTCAGGCAACTTGAATGGCCACTACTACAAAGGGCCGTACCAAGCGATGGCGGATGATGGGGTGGTGTGGTACACATGGCACGGTTGGTGGTACTCCATCAAATCCGTAGTCATGAAGGTACGAGCCGCCGACCTCGAACATCCGCCACAACATGATTCCAGAAAAGCTGCAGGCGAAATCCCTTATGACCAACAGGCTGAAGGCAAGTTTGGAAGCGACGCGTCTCCTTACTCGAGCTGAAAAGCTTCCTGCTTTTTTACACATTTGACATAAACTGAATACATTTTCACCCAAGCCTTTCCTGTTCTTTGCTGTTTGACTTTTTCAAAAAATGTATACAATTGTGTTTATTTTAATGCTCAAAATAAAACAATGTTTCTTTAATATAATGTCATACTGTATTTATTCTGGTGTCCAAAATAAAACATGGTGAACTGAGGCAATTTGAGTACACTTGAGGTTTTTCAGGACAAACAGGCCGGTTGTCGGCCAGTTACAGAGTCTGGGCGTTTTTCAGGGAATTTTATATATGACCCAAGTCAAAGACAGATATGTTTCTGTCCGGGAACAAGATAATTTTAGAGGAAGTGGGGGAGTCGTATGCCTTTGTTAATGAGAGATTTAAAGGAAAAAGTAAAGGGGAGCAGGGTGAACACGGTCCTGGGCAACACACTTCGTCTGCATATTTGGCTCTGAGATGCCTGCTCAGACTTAACATCCGAGGGTGATTACATTCCACATAGTTGATTAAGGTAGAGGGTTGTGAGGAGCTTACATAGAGGAGCAGATATCCTTTGGATGAAAGGTTCTTGAACGGTCAGTTCCTCAAATGAACAAACTGAATAATTCCTGTTTATTCACAATAGGACATCAAGTTCATTCACTTCTTTCAGAGGTCCCAAGCAGATTGATTGAAGTGATTGAGCTTCGCTATTTAGGGGAAAAAACATCCTCTTTAAAAGAAGGGAAAAAGTTAAAGAATCCATGCTAATCCATCAAGAAGTACCCGTCATTTCATGATTTGCCAAACCCAAACAGCTTTGAGTATGTTTTCACAATCCTACATATGCCACAAATCCAAGGTTTTCTCTTATCCACCCCCTTTAGCAAGAGTGGCATAAAAGAGCAGGATGAACTGAACTTAAACTGTACAACATTTTAGAAATAAAAGGTAGGAATAGTCAAAACGAGAGTGAGGCGCCAGTACAGACCCTGAGGTGTGCCTGTTATTTATGTTTTCTTCAGAAAAAGAAGAAATGTTTGTTGAAGAACCAGGCATTTGGTAGAGAACAAGGCCAGTCCCACTCTCAGACGTAAGTGCATCGGTGCCACTGCAATGTCTTTTCGCTTTCAAAACAAGCGTCTTTAATGCAATTTATTCCAAATGTACAAGTTTATCATTAATATCCATTGTTGTGTGGGTTATCTGGGGGATACAGGTGCAGTTGTCGGGAAGGAGGCAGAGTTCCGTGGTGAGTTGAAAGGTGAGGTGGGTGAGAGGCGGCGGGGACTCGCCAGCAGGTCGCCGTTGTGCAGCTTCCACAGCAGCTCCTCATTCTCCATGGACAGACGCTTGTTGACTTTGGACTCTTTCTGCAGCGTCTGCTGGAGAAGGGCCTGTTCACTGGACAGCTGCCTGCAGGGGGAGACAGAGAGCTGGAGTGGGCTAAAGGGAGACACACGGTGGCTATCGTGACTCATAAAGATAATAACTGGTTAACACTGGTTAACTAAACAAGAAGGACCACGCGTGAGCCAACAAAATACACACGTCTATCAACAAATGTCCGCGCTTCATACACTAGAAAACAATACAGATGCTGATAGACATGCTTGTGATTATTTTGCCTATCCAGATTATTTATTAATTTGAGATTATTGTTAACTGTTTAAATTCAGGGACTGTTCTCGCAGTTCTATTATTTACTTGTACCCACTTAATAATCAATAATGTGGATACTGTCACAAATCTGATTGTGTAAATATTGTGTGAAAGCAGATAGCAAAACTGACACCTCTGCAGAGCAATGAATCACCATCTCACCACACACACACACACACACACACACACACACACACACACACACACACACACACACACATAGCACCTGGAGAACGTACTTGGAGAGAGCAGCGTGTTTGTCCATCCTGGCCTTGTAGTCCTCATTCTCCTGTTGGACCTTTGTCAGACACTCTTGCAGTTTCACATTAGTCTCCAACTGTATCACACAGCAACAAAAAGACTAAATGCATATATTCTTCTGAATGGTGACAATATGTCTCAACTGCATGCTTCATGCTCATCTTCAATTTAGCAATTTTCCCCCATAACAGTGTCCAGAAAATCAAAAAGTAATCTTTCTGAATACTGGACTTTTGTAAGAATGAAAAAACCTCTGAAAAAGCATTTAGACCACAGGGAGGCAACCAACACTCCAAGCTAATATGTGAAAGAAAAAGATGCTTACCAGTTTGTCCATTTCCATGAGCTTCTTCTCCTTATGGTGCAGCTGGTTGTTCTTGATCTCCAACACCACCTTGAGACTCTCCAGCTCCTGCTCCAGGTAGACTGTGTGGGAGTCCTTCTGCACAAACAAACAAACAAGTTAGAGCAAGCTACATGAAACTGACATGTCCTCTGTGGGGAAAGCAGCTCCTTGAGGCAGCACAGACAAAGACAGTAATAAAGATTACAAGTCACCCTGAGATCATCCTTATCATAGTGGTTTGGACACTAGTGGTTTGCAGGGGCAGAGTTGGAAAAAAATATGATTGGCCCCCCATTGTGGTAGAGTGCTGTCAATCTGACAATTGTGATTTCCATTGGATCAGAGTACTGTCACTTGGCTCCCTGTTCTGCCAATCTTCCCATCCCTTGTCACATGACCATTTACTGTTTCTATGATTACAAGCCAAAATTCTGATACCATGAAACTAGCACTGGAATTGTTTTTCAAAAAAGTGGCAGTGGCAAAAAATGTGTATTGTATTCTAATATACAATTTGTTTGAAATGAAAACATGAAAACAAGTGAAACTAATAATGAACATGGTATTTTATTTAGCACAATTACATAATGTTCTATCCTATCCAACATTTCCTATATTTCTAAGCAGATTTTCTGTATTCTCTCTCTTATCCCCTGCACTTAAAAACACCTGGAATCACCACTGGTGGTTAGAGATGTCAGTTCATGGGGCTCAGAATAAATTTAGAGAGTGTGACTCTTCATGGGGAGGTTGTGTTAAACAGATTCAGACCAACCCTCTGTCAATTTTTATTTTAGATATGATCATGTTTACCAGATTTTTGTCAGTGAGTATTTGCTTCCTCCTCTCCTCCTCCGCTTTCAGCTTCTCATTTAGAGCCGCCTTCTCTGCTGACAGCTCAGAGATTTTCTCCTGGTAAGAGGGATAGAGGTGGACAGAGACAGAAGAGTGAATACTGAGCTTTGGTTCTTTCCAATTTGGACACTTCAGAGTCAGAAACAGTAGCAGGTAAAATCAAAATGCTGCTTCTTCACTGTGGACCTGAAAGGGGCTAAAACACTTTTTTTGCCAATATAATGAATGAGCAAAGTGTTTGTTCATGCAGGAAAGAGTCCAGACATTCTATATGATGTGACATATTAGAACTTTTAGAATTCATCTTCCTGCAGAAATCTGTCCTTTTTCTTTATATGTATTCATATCTATCATAACTTTGCTTTGTTTTCCAACATGAAATCTAAACTATTTGGTCCACTGTTAAATTAAAGGGAGTATGGCAGGCAGCACATTGACATTATATAAGAAATAATCTTTCACACTTTACACACACAGTTAATACTCAGTTAATATTAAATAACAAAATAAACTTTATATAGAAGGCCTACTCACCTCTCTAAGCTCTCTATTGTTCCAGAAAAGGTTTTCTATCAAATTGTGTTAAGGACAGCAGAGTGCCCGAAAAATGAAAGCATATCAGTGCAAAACAGACGTTGACGGAGTCTGAATGAAAGACAGCAAAAAGGTTCTAAAATATGGCATCAGGTATGTGTCATATATTGCGAGCATGAAGAAAACATGCTCATGAGCAAATTTTGGCCCACCAATTCAACAATCAAGAGTTGTACAGGCAGCTGCAAGTGTGAAACAAAACATAGGGAGAGGGAAAGAATGGCTCCTGCGTGTATTAAACTGAGCTGTACACGCCCAGGAGTGTCTGCTTTGCGATCACTGGAGGGCATACACGCTCTGGCAGGTAAACTCTTCACTCGAATGTGATTGCTGCTCGCCCAAATGAAACTGACTTTGAGGCACTGGCCCTCCTGTGATTGGTCACCTTTAGGTCAATTTCACCCAAACGGAGCATATCAGTCTACCTTGATTGACAGCTATTGTTCAGAAAGCCTAGAGAGTAGCCTACCGTTCTTTGACAATGTAGCACAAGACGGCACCGTATTTAAAGTAATGTATAAATGTCTCTCATCTGTTTTGTTGCTGGGATGCAATGCTTTTGAAATGTCCGTAAATCCTTGCCGATGTACCCTTATCTCATAACATTAAAGCTAGCCTCAGCTACCATGGCTACCATTGTTTAGCCTGGCCAGCCAGTTTACTTAGCCTACATTATAACAGAGTCAACTAGCCAGAAACTTATATTGTTTTTGGCATGTTTAACTATTAGTGGAACGTGATCTTTACATCATATGCCACGTCATGATATATTATTTCTGTTTAATCAGACTGGCTGGCCTAACGTTAAGGCTAAGGTCAGATCTAATGTTAAAGGTAGGCTACATGGTTACATATAGTGTATCGACAAGAATTTCCGGACATTTATTGCACATATCCCAACAACACAACGGATGAGAGACACTTACCCAGTCCTTTATTTACAGTGCTATCTTACACTACATCGTTAAAGTTACTGAAATATTAAAAAAATATTTCTGAAACTGTGTAATTTTTCATCTGATGATAAGTAAGTAATCATAAGTGACCAGTAACAGGAAACAAGACTAAAAGTGAAAAGAAAGCTATTATTATGTAGTTTGAAATAATGCCTTTGCCGGGGTCCAATTTTCCCTGCAAAGTCACAAAATTCTTTAACAAATTTCCTTTTCTGAAAAGTTAAGTCAGAAAGTAACAGATGGATCATAAGTATTAAGTAAACCGTACACTTTTTGCTTGAATAAAGGAGACACTGCTATTAAATATAAAGTAATTAGAAAACAAGTGTGGGCATAAAGCCAAAATATTTCCAAAACGTGCTCCTTGGAAAAAACGTTACCGTCATGCCCTGTTCATATCAACTAAACAAACTGGACTTAGGGGTCAAGTGTAGTCAGATCCGGGCCCAGGTCCTGGATTTGAAAGCCCCCTTACAGCATCAATTCCATTTCATTTTTTAAAAATTTATAATTGCCACCTGCCTCAAGAATTTTGTGTTCTTCTTGACATGAATTGGTGCCTAAAAACGTATCAGAATGCAGGAAATAGAGTTAATTAGAGTGTAATGTTACAAAGGGGTAGGTGTCCCCAGACACCCCACCCAGACACCAAAAAACTTGAAGACCCTGATTCGCTCCAGAGGTTTCCCCTACATTAAGGCCATGTCCGCTAGAGCGTGCGCCCTCCAACTCTCAGAAACACTCGCAGGCGTGCTGCTCAGTTTAATACACGCAGGTGACATTCTGTCCCTCTCCCTATGGTTTGTTTCACGCTTACGAGTAATATCTGCGCGTGTGAAATTATATAATCTGCTCGTAAGCTTGTTTTATCGCGCTCGTGAGATATGGCATAACACAAACCTGACGCCATGAAAAAAACCGTCTGAAAACATTTCTGAAACTTCCTGTGCATCATTATTCTTGTAATATTATTATATGAATGTCTCTTACAGAGAGAGACGTTTCCGTCTCCTTCAGAGTTTTATTCAGGTTCTCCAGGTCTGTCTGCTGGATCCTCTTTAGCTCTGAAATGCACAAACTCATTTATTTATTTTAATTTTTACACAAACACACATTAGCATCAAGTGATCGAGACAATTAACGGATTAATCAGTAATGACAAATTTTGAAAATACACATTCAATATTTTAAAGCAATTAATGCATGCACCGTTAAAAATGTAAAAAAATTCAGATAATCCTCAGTTTTATGAATGACAGTTTTAGGCCGGTAACAAACTTAATAATAATGTGTAAAATATGAAGCTGTGGTATGTGTTTGTCCTGCACACACCTTGTGTGGAGGTCTCATACTCCAGTTTGAGAGACTCCATATTCTGGCTGTGACACACTTCCTGATTCTTTCTCTCTGCTTCCTGTTGGCTCCTCAGCTCCTCCACCTGAAGGATGTAGACGAAAATTAGGGCGATGTGCAAATTACTTTATATTGCTTCCCACTGCTAGTATCAGCTCTGCTCGGCTCAGTTTGGCTCGACCGCAATACCCCGTCCTCCATTATTTATTGCAGATTTAGTACGTGTGTCACTACCCGATTTGTGTGTGTGTGTGTGTGTGTGT
>NC_045734.1:30822657-30823355 GCF_008692095.1 Etheostoma spectabile
GTGTGTGTGTGTGTGTGTGTGTGATCTGACCTGCTGTTCCATTAACATGCGGAATTTGTCAGCTTCCTCCTGGTACGTCTGGTGGACTTTGTCCCACTCTGTTTGATAAAAGCTCCTCAATCTGACACACAGAGGAACATTCAAATAGACACAAATTACATCCAGACAACAGTAAAATCACAGCGTGGTATCACTGAGTTGTAGTTATAAAAAGCATGTGAGGGTGAGTGTCCAGCTGTGAGCACAGCAGCAGAGATAAATGCCACACCTGTCCTCCAGCTGTACTAGCTCCTCCTTGTGGTGCTCCTCCTGCCTGTTCAATGCCTCCTCCAAGCTGATGCGCACTTCCTCCTTTTCCTTCTGCAGTCTGTCACAGCACTGTGAAGATGAAACTGAAAGGAGACAAGAAGATACATAACAAATGCACATGTACAATGTTCATATTTATGACAGTGTAAGTGAATTGCACTCTAAAATTGTAGGGTTCGCCAAATCCCTAAAAATCCCAATTCTTACATAATGTTGCTATAAAGTGTGATTTCCATAATAATAATAAACAATGATGCAATCATCATATCACATTATGTCAGTCAAGACTATACTAATATTGGACATGCCTAGAACTGTCAGTGTCTCAACAGGTAATGAATAACAGATGTTATTTATTTGTTATATTTATGTGTGTGTGTGTGTGTGTG
>NC_045734.1:30823365-30846949 GCF_008692095.1 Etheostoma spectabile
TGTGTGTGTGTGTGTGTGTGTTCTTCAATGTTCTATGACAACCACATTCCAGTTAAATTACCAGTTAAATTATTCTTACAGCCGACATGAGATCCAACCCTGAAACATCTGCAAGTCAGCTCAGAAGTATGCAGTAAGACTCATTCTTCTCATGACTAATTTGAACTCTCACACAAGCACATGCCTGCTTCCCTCTGTCTTTACCTATCATCATACGCCATTTTGATTTACGTAAAAATATATGGATAAAGAATACCTGGACTACCATAACTTTTGTTCATTGTGTCTACACTTACACAGTTCCCAGATATTCACTCACTCAGTGTGTATTAATGCAGTTAAAAAAAAAAATTAAAAAAAAAATTGTATTCATGTTAGGCCAACACCCTGATTTCTCAAACGCCATATAAACACCTTACCCTGGTTAAAGTCTTAGTTCTCATAACCAGGTTAACAGACCTAGAAAACTCCTTCAGTAACCGAGGTATTCCTGCATAATTCAGGATATAAATCATTCTGCCATTCTGTGCAAAGCCAGATGAGACACTAAACTACATAACAAAAACTAGGAAAACCCGTCATTTACTGTAATCCAGAGAAATCATTCCTTACTTCAAGGACCAGATAGTGATAGTGACCAGAAATAATGTGTCAGCCCTGACAAATTATTACCATGCAACGCAAGACATGGGTTGGTAATGACAGTTATATGGTAATGAACTTTTTTTGTGCTTCTGATTCATGTCTTCACGTCCCTCCGCAAGTAGTCCATTCATTTGTCACGATGGTAATTCATTCAAAGCAGAGGTCTATCAAAGAGCCTGCAATCGTTGCGGAAAGTTATCTGATGTGTTCTAAGAATTTTGGACGTGTGGGGGCAAACTATTTCTTTCTTACTGTAGCTGAAGCAGACAACGGGACAATACTTTTATTTTTATTTGGCAAAGCAAGCTAGAGTGACGTAGCACAGGGGTCTTCAACGTTTTCCAGGCCAAGGACCCCCAAACTGATGGCGAGATGGAGCGGGGACCCCCTAATTATATATATTGTATAAAATTGTGTTATATCAAACTGGTCCTATAGTGCCATGTGTGCATTGATGACTGAAAGACATCTTCTGCCTCCATTTATCTGTTTACTACAGTGTGTTGAATTCATGTTAATGTGTATTTAAAGACATTTCAATTAGTGGAAAAAATTGCAGGGGGGGAATATAAAAAAAAGTCTAATCAACCAAAGCTTTCGCGACCCCCATGCAGTACCTCCGCGGACCCCCTAGGGGTCGCGGACCCCCTGTTGAAGACCCCTGACGTAGCAGATGACGTTGAGAAGTTGCCATAAGGAATTTATTAGGAGCACCATTTTCTGCAGTGCAGAGAGGCAGTGGCCAACACTAAATTTAGCTGTAAGTGTTAGCTATTTGAGCCGAGAAACATGGCTAAAAGAGCTCTACAGGGAACAGATGTGCTGGGCGAGCCGTCGGTGGAAGCTCCAGTTGTGTCCAAAGAAATAGCAGTCAAACAACACTATGTATGTTGTTGCACTTTAACTATGTATGCTGGTTTATTGATTTGAATTGTGTTTTGTTTCTTTTTCTAATATCCATTGCATTCCTTTTAACAGAAAAGATGTTGCTATTTTACCATATAACAAAATAAAATTGTATATTTTCATAATTACTTCATTGTCTCTGACCCTTAACTTGGTAAAACAAACCTGTGGGCATAAAGGTCTTCAGCCTATCCCAAGTGGTGTTGTTGCCTTGTACAGCCACACTCACATGACCCAACATTTGTCTATGTCAACTCAACTTACTCCTGTCGTCTGTTGTCCTCCTTGTCATTTGACTGTGTTGTCTTGCTCTGTCGACACTGACTTGGTCATGACGGTGTTGTTTCACTCTGTCGTTGCTTTGTGTCATTTCGCTCGGTTGTTGCTATGTGTCGTTTTACTCGGTTGTTGCTATGTGTCGTTTTACTCGGTTGTTGCTATGTGTCGTTTCACTCGGTCGATGCTACGTGTGACAATGACATGTAGCAACAATAGAGTGAAACGACGCATAGTATTGACAAAAAGCATCGACAGAGTGCAACAACACAAAGCATCGACAGAGTGCATCGACACAAAGCATCGACAGAACAAAGACACAACGCATTGACAGAGTGCAACGACACAATGCACTTGACAGAGAGCGACACAAAGCATTGACAAAGTGCACACAATCAAATGACCAGGAGGGAGTTGACACAGACAGTTGAGTCATGTGAGCAATTAACATAAACAGATATAGACATAGACATTGACAGTAAGCATACCATAGACATTGACACATAGACATAAAGAGTTTTCATTTTGGCATAAATGGGACCCCATAAAACTTAGATCTTAGATACTTCGATAGAGGATGGTCACTTGGTTCATTCGGGGAATGATTGTTAAGATCTCCAAAGAATATGTTTACAGCATTTCCTCTCTAACTGGGGCGTTTTGCGTTAAACCATGTATTGAGCTAATTCATATAGCTCACGTTACTGTATTGTGGTAATCGTTAACTTAATTTAATATTGTATATGCTGTTTTCTTTTGTGGTGTGCACATTTTTTACCAAAAGTTCCTTCCAAAGACCATTTTGCAGAGCCACCGTCGGTGCTTACAAAGCCTAGCGCCGTCCAAGGAGATTGTTATAGGTGTGACGGAGCATGGCTGCCGTCATCGTAGCATTACGCTACCTGTTTTAGCCCTCAAAGACAGACCTTAAATGTTACCTGTAGATATGTTTATTTATCGAGTTCATATGTTCTGTTAATGATCACAATATTCAAATCACCTGTTAACCTAGCCATTCATCAAACTGTTAATGTGAATCGTACATATGGGTAAATGTCTAGTTTAATAGACATATTCTTTTGGGCCGTATGGAGCTTTTAAACTGTCTGGTCACCTGAGCCACCCACTCTACTCCATTGTAGAGTTGGTAAGTTTCCAAATTGAGGGGCGGGCTTCAGGCCTGTATAGTCTGGTAGTTCTGTTTGCTCATGACAGAGAGCATGAGGAAAACCTGAGGGAGTAGGGCGTAAGTCCATTGGATGTCGTCAGTAAGTACATGTCTATAATAGGAAACAGTGTATGTTTTTGTATAATGTGATCTTTTCATGTCAATTTTTTTGAATTTTGGGAAAGTGTTTTGTTTTATTTGCCCTGATTCAGTTAATTTCTGTATCACTATTTTGCCTTACTTGTGGTTAACAATAAATATCCCATCTCATCAATGTCATCTCAGACTCACCTTGAGTGTTTTTACACTTGCTCACAACTACTAGCTACATCTACCCACAACAATAAGTTATAAGAAATAGAATAACCCAAAGCATTTTTTTTCTTCTATCACAAAATGTATGTGTTGTACTCCAGCGTTGTGGATGTAGGTCTGGCAATGCGAGACTACTTACTTAGTGTGTTATGTGTTGGAGGAACAGGGACCAGGGACATAAGGATGTCATCACTTAAAAGGGTGAATTTAATCAAAACCCCTGTACACACACATCAACTGGGCCTTCAATAATAATGTTCTACCTTATATAACTGTGTGGTAACAACTGTCTGTAGCTGGGACAGTTGCTGTTTCCCTCTAAATGGAGCTCTATAGTGCAAGTGAAAGCGCCTGTCATCATGCTGATGGAGACACAAAGCCGACAGCTGAGCTTTAACACAAGCTTGCTTTCTATCATAGACTGGACAATACAAACTGTGTGTATGTGTGTGTGTGTGTTTGGGTGTGTGTGCGTGTGCGTGTGTGTATGTGTGTGTATGTGGCAGCAGGTGCTTCGCAGGGGGAAGTGTAATATAATGACATAATTTGAGAAGAGACCCCTTTTCTTCCCCTAGTATAAAAAATGTCTACCCGGGGGACATTTGGGCGGTTGTATGAGGGCTTTACTTTTGTTTTATTAAAATAAAATTAAAACATGAGACAGTAAATGCAAAGAAGAGTATTAAGAACTATATTGTTGGATGCAGACACACGAGAGATATGATAACATAAACATTTGGTTACACTGGTTTAAAGTCCCTCAGGAATTCCTAGTTCCTACTGTACTGTTTGATTAGAGATTAATCTAATTTTAGGATTATCGAGACAAGTTGAAAGCAAAGGAAGCACGAATGCTGCTCTAACCTGACCCTAATAGCTGCAGCAGCCGTTGTGTTACAGTAACTCTACATTGTAAACCTTCACAGAAAACTATTTAAACCATTTAAAATTACACACTGATAAAGGAACAGGTCTTTCCCAGACTAACCCGATGAGGGTTTATCTGACAGAGTGCATGTGTGTGTGTGTGTTTGTGTGTGTGTGTGTGGCAGCAGGGGTCTGTACATTGCTGACATTCCTCAGCTCTGTGTGTAAACAGAAGAGCCAAAGGTCAACACACAGTAAAAGAAAAGATTATATTCACTGCTGCTCCGAATGATGAACAGAGGAAAAATGGAAGGAGAGGGGGTGTTTTAGAAAGTAAGTGATAAGTGATCTGCTGTGTGTGTGTGTGTGTGTGTGTGTATATATATATTTCTATGTGCATGTATGTGTGCAGAAATACATGCCTTAATGTTGCTATGTTAATACAGTGCATTTGAGCACAAACTGTGTAGGTCTATCCAGTGAGTGTGTACATATGTCACTATGGTGTGTTAGCTTAACATCCAGACTGGTAAAGCTGCTTTTGACATGATTCACACTCTAAGCTATCTGAGTACATACATACCAGTATCAGTTAGCATTTAGGAATAACTGTCTCCTAATAATTTTCTGAAAACTCCTCAGCAGTGCAGGTGAAAGGATGCATTATTTGGATGGATCATCTTTTGTTATTGTCTTACTCATATGCTGCAATTATGGTAAAAGTTCCATTTTGACTTGAGATGGTTCTGAAGGGCAGTGGTTGACTGTGTGGAATAAAGAGAGGTCTTTGCATGCTGCTGTTGTTACTCATACTAGTAGACTAGTGGATCATATGGTTAATTTATTCATAAAAATAACCTGGACCCTATTTTGCTATCTTTTTGTGTCTGAGTGACTAATAGGAACAACAATCTTTGAAAGTGGTGCAGGATTGAGCAAGACCGCTGCAGCAGCGATTTAAGCCGCAATGGTGCACTTTCAATTGACATCCACAAAAGTTCTTGTTTGCTCAGATTATTATTCTAAGTGTAAGACAATATTATGAAAAGGATTCTAAGAAGGTCAACCTTTTTGTTAAAGTGTGAGATCCGCTTAGTTGAACATAAATTTCCCTTTGTGGAATAAAATAAATAAAGGATACATTATTATGAAACAATGGGAAACAGTTTAAAATGACTTTTGCCAAACCCACCAGACTCAGTTTAAATAAACGGTAATTAAATAATTGTAAAACACAATTAGACTAATTATGGTCTGTGTAATTTTGACATCAACCGGAAGAAAAAGCCAATTGTGAGTTGGCAGAGCGTCACCTCCTGTACCTGAGGAAGAGTTACTCAGGGGTGTGATTCTTCCGGATAAATCCGGAAATCCGTTTCCGACCTGAAAACGAGGTTCTCGTAAATCATGCAAATCCGCTTATTAATATTATTATTATTAGTTTTCTTCTTCTTCTTCTTATATTATTTTCTTTTTGTGGGGGGGGGGGGGGGCGGTTTCTGGTTAAGCAAAAAGGATCTTATTCTTTACCAAAAAGTTAGATTCTTTCCATAGTTTTGTTAGACACATTCAATAACTCTGAAACTCTTGCTGAAATTAAATTTCCTTAAATGAAATTTAGGGAAAGAAAAAAAAGCATAAATAAAACAGCTGATTTCTAAATTTTCAATGGTACTGTATTTTATGTTTTATGCCATTAAGTCATTTCTGTTTGAGCTGTAAAGCAACAAACTAGATTTCATTCAAAATCCTACCCAGTGGCACAGACACTGTCAATGCAATGTGGAGATTGCTGCAGGCTGTCAATGTTCTCTATTGTTTAACATGTTTATAGAAATTAAGCAATGTACCATGATTGAAATCTTGTCAACTCATTAATGTTAATGTTTAATGTACTAGTCCTCATGTACACATAATAATCCCATGCAGACACAGGTGCACGGAGCATATGCCAAATATGTTGACAGGTTATGGCCTGTGCAGAGGCTTCTTTTGCTCTGAGCCTGTGCTAAGAATGAGGAGCAGCTGCACGTCAATATTACAACAGAAATAACACCCGATTTTGAATGGCAGTGACCTGTCCTTCAAATATGTGTGTGTGTGTGTGAGAGAATGTGCAGGTGTATGAATTAGCAGTTGGTAGGATATGATGGTGTGTGGATGTGGAGAAGGATCCTTCTGAAGCGTGTGCTTACCCAGCTCCTCTCGGAGGCTTGCCAGTTCCAGCGACAACCCTTTCTTCTGCTTCAAAGCCTCCTCGCGCTGCACAAAAGAGAAGATGAAATTGAGGAATGCTCACTGAGGATGTGTCCAAAGTCATTCACTCTTTAGTGTATACTATATAGAGAGTGTGGAGGACTCTATAGTGTGTTAGATACACTACTCGGGTCATTTCTCTTATCCAGCAGCCATCTAAGTTCCCATGATTGCACAATCATTTCTAACATGCATGTTGGGATGATTTTAGTACACTATCAAAAGTAAGTAATTCTCACTATGACTTTAGGACACTACAAAATGGTAAACACACAATATTGTGAACTATAGTGAACAGTGAACGATTTCAAAAACAGTTGCCGTTCTGATCTAGAATTTGTTCAAACTCACTGATGTTAATGATTGTGATACAGTAAAATGTTTGTCACTGAGTTTCTTTTATTATTGTTCTATACTGCTCACCTACAACAGCAGATGGAAAAAGAAAAAAGAAAAGAAAAAAGAGCTTCCAAGTCAAATACAATGTTTAAGGTTAGACTGAATCAACAAAAAACATCCTGAGGAAGCTGTAATTTCCAGTTCCTGCTCTAAAGGAACAGGAGCCATCTATAAGGTAACAATAATGTCAATCTCAATCATTTTTACATTTATAGAGACAGACATAAAGAAAAGCCCTTTATTTGCAGTATTTTACAATCTACCACATACAACGTAAAGCTGCCTACACCAGACCAGAAAGCACACACACATGTGGCACATTTATGTAGCATAAACTTGAACTTAATGATTTAACCTAAGTGCACTGGTGCATTCCAAAACAGAACATTATGATACTAAAGTCCTTAATAAATACTTCACAACAGGAGTACTTGAATTTACAATGGAAACTGAACAGTTGTGCTTCTGCCTATTTGCTTTCAAACAGACAGACACACACACACACACACACACACACACACACACACACACACACACACACATACTGTACATAAAGACCATCTGTTGTCTGAGGAGTCAGCAAAGTGAAAGAGCAGACAGAGACAGAGGCAGTGGGAAAAGAGAGCCAAAAGGTACAAGGACAGCTTGTAATAAGTAGTAATATGAGACATTATTGGAGTGGTAAGAGAGAAGATAATATCGGCATTTGTGTAATATTTCATAACTTATCAATGGCATTCATGAGCCAAATGAGACAGTGTCTAAACTTGGACTGAAACCAATATTTGAAACATAGTGGAGAGTACATGCAGCAAGATTCTTGTAAAGTGACATGATGACTTCCTTATTCCTGATCCCTGTTGATCACAGCTGGGACTGAAAGACCAACACAAGTAAAGAGAAAGAAAAGAGCAGCAGAACCCCATCTACAGCAGTAAACACACACACCTTGCGTTTCTTCTTGCGGCGATGAGGGGGGGCCTTGCTGGGCTTTACATGTGCTTTGCTGGCCGTGGAGCCCATGTCTCGGTGAACGAAGACACACACAACACACACACACTTCAAAAAATGTCTTTCTGTCCTTCCTCTCGCTCTCTCTCTAAATGATTCCCTACCCACCAGTGGACATCACAAACTGTAAAAAACACACACACACACATACACACACACACGCACACACACACTCTGCCCTCCTTCTACATGGGACGCTCTCTCTCTCTTTCTCTCTGTCTCTGCTGCTGACTGACTCTGTTACTCAGCCCCTTTAACTCCTCCCACTCTCTACCTGTTCACCACCCTGTTCTCCCCCCTCTTTCCATCTGTTCCTCCTCCTTCTGCCTTGATACTGTGTGTGTGACAGAGGAATGCAAGTTATTTCTGCACCAGCTTTCTTTCTTTTTTCTTATCTTTATACTTATCTCCCTTTCTCTTGTTCTCCATCAGTTGTTTACACATAAAAAAACTGGTGTATCTGCATTCAACTCATGCCTCTTTTGTCTTTAATCATATCTTTTCTTTCTACTTTCTACTTCTTTGTCTCTCTGTATATTTAAAGTTTGCATTAAAAAGAACTTACATTAATTAGTCAAATACTCAATGTTTTAAGATTGTTTTTTTTGGCTTTTATTGCCTGTATTTATAGGACAGATTAAGTTAGGAAAGTGGGAGAGAGAGGGGGATGACATGCAGCAAAGGGCCGCAGATCAGAACCGAACCCCGCGGCTGCTGCAACAAGGTCTGCCTCTGTGCATGGGGCGCGCATGGGGATTTGTTATTTTTAACTTAACTTTTTATTGTATGTCTCATAAAACTGTCTACATTTACATCAACATTTACTACCCAGGAAAAGTGGAAATGACAAATCAAAACAAAAGAAAAACACCTGGCTTTCATAAATAATCCACGAAGACACGTTCTTGCTTTGGAAGCGTTTTGATTACACTTCCTTAGTTTCTGGGTATTAAAAGTCCTTGAGCACTAAGCTCAGCCAAAGGTCCGCTATACTAAACTGTGCTCTGCAAAATAGCAAAACAGTCTCAGGAAGGAAGTTGTTTTGGTGGAACATGTGTACGTTCAGAAGTAGATTTAGTTGTGCGAGAGAAAACTCCAATTGGACAGATAGTCTAGATAGCTGTCTGGATTTACCCTGCAGAGATCTGAGGACCAGGTAACCATAGTCCTCAGATTGGACAGATAGTCTAGCTAGCTGTCTGGATTTACCCTGCAGAGATCTGAGGACCAGGTAACCATAGTCCTCAGATTGGACAGATAGTCTAGCTAGCTGTCTGGATTTACCCTGCAGAGATCTGTGGAGCAGCTAACCATAGTCCTCAGAAATCCACCGGAGTTTAAAATTCCAACACAAAGAAAGCATAAGGAAATGGACATAGACCTATTGCAGCCATCAATGGTTGCCAAAATATGACATATGAAACGGCTGCACTGTTGCACAAAATAGATAAAAAAAAGTTGTACTGAAAATGTTATACCAGTATGCTTTTGAGAGCAGAGTATAAACCCACACAAACATAAGTCCCAACCCCTTTCACTAAATCAAACACCCCCAGCCCACCCACAGCCATCACCCAGGGGAAAGTAGCTCTGCATCAAGTGCACAGTTTATTCTCACCAGTCACCTTTCAAGTGTGTAACAGATTAGATAGCATTGGTATTCATGCTTCAGATAAAAACACACACATTATCTCAGACACGCATATCAAAAGCTTCAGGGCTTTGACTGCAGCTGCTGCATTCCTCCACTCCTCCCTCCCTTCTATTTATCACTCCCCCTTCACCTCCATTTTCCACCAGGCCATCCATCTAATCAATAACCCAGTCAGGAAGGCTTCTGCACTGTAAACCTCTGAAAGCTCTCTCAGCTGATCTGTACATGTTGTAATCCCACACTTACACAAAATGCTGGAAAATATCCACAGTAATGCAACATTTATCCTTATAAACAAAACCATTCTAATCCGGCCTGATTCAAAAAGCTGATGCTGAGAGTTGTGTAACAGTAAACACACACACACACACACACACACACACACACACACACACACACACACACACACACACACACACACACACTCATAGAGTATGTGTGAAGGTTAGTACTGCTGATAACAGGTTAGTCAACAGATAATGAGAGAGACATGGAAGTGTGTGTGTGTGTGTGTGTGTGTGTGTGTGTGTGTGTGTGTGTGTGTGTGTGTGTGTGTGTGTGTGTGTGTGCTTGTAAAATCCCCCCGAGGCCTTGCTGACTGAAGGCATAAGTTATTAGCTATTCTGCCTGTGTTCCCCCTGCAGCACCTTTACCCCCAAAAAAACATGATCAGTTCCACCAGACAGCACCAAAGAGAAGAGCATACAGAATGAAGTTTAAATTGACAACAGATCTAGCCAAAGTGCTGAGTTTATATACATACAAACAAATACGATCATGAGGAAACAGGTCTAATGAAGGGTTTTACACATTGGATAAAGTGTGCCCAGCTAAGTGATAGTTATTGTGGCTGAACCAAAAAGACTTTAGTAATGCAGTGTGTTTGTGTGCATTCATTTTAATTTCCCATGCCATTATAATGTGCAAACATAACATCCCTAATCTCAGTAATCATGCAGCAAATATTTACTGAGCAGCCTATCTATGTCCGGGACTCTATGATTGACGCATCCTGATGCCTGAATAGGCCAATCAAATGCCTTTACAGGTTTTTTTCGATTGTTAAACAAAAGTGGGCACAACTGGGACTACATCTGCATAACTCTAACTACAGTCTGCACTACCAACAGTCACCTGAGCCAAACAGTTCATATAACCTGCAAAATTCCAAGCAACACAACTCGTAACACACTTCTCAGAACAGGCTCAGTGCAGCCAAACACTCAGAACAATTAAACACCATCAAACACCAATTCAGAAAATACTTTTCAGCATTTCTCATCTTTACAGTTTACACTTTGAGTGACTTCACATTACTCAATAGTTTCTCTAAAGAAAAGATATAGATTTCATAATATAACAATTTTCAAAAAACAATATGACAGAATAGTGTGACTTATCCTGCCTTTCTCCAGCATTGTGCTGCGTTTTCTTCATCACATTGGATGTCTGCATTTAAATACTAGTGCATGTGGTGTTTCCAATGCTTTCACCTCTATTGCTTTCTGAAAAACAGTACAAACGCAGTTTTCCTATGGTAAAGATATAGTGCTTTTCACTTTTTTTTATAGCTGTGTATCTCAGACATCTGACCTGACCATATTAGTATCTTTGTTCTTTTACCTGGTTCTCTCTAACGGTACAGTGTGTAACTGTCTCATTCTTATTTGGCATTTGTATAGAAAAAAGGCTATCTAAGCTCTCTCTTTATAAATACCGTATATGTTCAGTAACTAGTCTAAAACAAGACACCTGCTTAGGCTTTCAGCTAAAATTACAATCAGCAGAGTTTGATAGGCACCAGTTTTGAGTGTGTGGTTAACAGGTGTGGCAGCAGTGTGTTTGCATCTAAACAAAGTGCTGTAAATCCACAGTGTTGTGCAGGTTGTGGTTAAAGTAAGGGTGCGTAGAGATTTGAAAAATGTGTTCAAGCAATGAAAAATGAACTAGAGTTTAGTCCACAATAACTGCTGCTGTGCAGACTGGAGTTACAGTTTAGCTCGCGGTCGTCTAGCAATCGAAATAAACTGTAACTCACGAGAAACATCACACTACATTATAAACTGATTTCATGTTTAACCCCCCTTACAAAAGGGTATGCAGTCTAACGCAGGTAACAAAACCTACATATCTTTCATTGGTTTAATTACACACACGCACAGATTCAGTAGCACATAAGTGTCACACAGCAGCAATATACTTGCGGTTGCATCATGCGTTGTTGTTAAGGGTAGCTAGGGGTGGGCTCATAAGCAAGCCTCTTACTGCTGCCATAACGCTCACTAAAACACACTAAAACAGCCATTACTCAGGGGCGCCTGGGGTGCTCACCTGGTAGAACACACGCCTATACATAGAGGTTTCCTCCTCGACGCAGCGGCCGTGGTTCGACCCTTTGCATGTCTTTCCCTCTCTCTCCCCTTTCATGTCTTCAGCTGTCCTATTAAAATAAAGGCCTTAAATGCCAACAAAATAATCTTTAAAAAAATAAAAATAACTGTATTTACTCCACTACCCCTTGACAAGCATCTCAATCAGCACCTCAAAAAGCAACATTCTATATTACCAACAACTGTGAGTGATGCTTTGATTATAGGCTGTGGGTGCTTTGCTCTAATTTGCCAAAGGGGAAGGATGGTGTGCAGATAACTGATCGTTTCCCCTCATTTACCCCCTTCCTGCACTACACCATATTGTATACATGAACAAACACATCCACCTTATCTGCCTTTAAAGTAAAGTGGTGTGTTGCTGCAGCAGAAAAAAGGGACCCATCCCCTCTAAGTGATGCTGTAGATCCACCCTATTTACCAGAAACAGTATTATTATTTGTGGGGAACTCCCACTAACAAGCAGGTACATACAATACAGTCTGCACCCAACATATTCTCATTGAACAGCACAGCAAGTTCAGAGAAAACTTAATTCAAAAATAAGACTGAACCTACTGTATAGCCACACTTGACAAAAAATATTTTTTATTAATCCAACTATTAAAACTTAAACAATTATGCTGCCATGAAAGCCCAGTGAGAAATTACATAACAATCAGCACAGCTCACAGTAGACCACATGGACAAAAAAGCACACACCACCCACCACACACACACACACACACACACACACACACACACACACACACACACACCAGGATGGATTACCGTAATGTGACTGTGCAATACTGTAGCTACAACTGTTTACTATCTATTATCTTTACTTCTCTACTTTCTCTGTGTATCTTTCGTACTTTTTGCACTATCCATTGCTGCTGTAACATTGTGAATTTCTCTGTAGTGGGATTAATAACGGATTTTGAATCTTGAATCTTGAATGGTATATTTGTTTTATGTTGCTTACTGTGTCAATAAACTTGAGAAGAATCTACTCATTAAAGCTGAACAAAGCTTTAGTTGGCTAACTAAATTATAGAAAATAACGTTGACCTTGACTGGATATATTAAAGCCACATTGAAATCCCTACATTTCCTTCCAGCTCATTTTAATGTTTTGAAAGCTGACATAGAAAGGATTTTGGAGGCACTACCTAATAAAATGAGAGGTTGTATCTTTGTGTGTAAACCAGACATGCTTAGACAGGACAGTGATTACTGTAGCTGTCCAGATACTAATGTTAGCTAGCTGACAAGCTGAGTGGAGTCACTAGTGTCTTTAACAAAGTCTTACAACATTCAAACAGTTAACCTCATGTCAAATCTAGAGTTTAAAATTCATATCTGTAATGGGAGGTAGGCACTCCATTGGGTTCTTTCATCAAATAATCTGGCAATGTTTGCAGTGTGGGCTGATTCCTGCATGGCCTTTCTTGCCAACACTCCTGAAAACTGCTTTTACAGTACTTCTTCAAGCTTTCTTGAATACCAAAACATTATCACCAACATCAGCAGTGGTTTGTCACACAGCCCTTTAGTGTGCTCCTTCTCTGTGTTGTTTAAAATTGAGGCCAATATAAGAAGGTGTAAAACATTTACTCCCCCTTGTGTTTTTAATACAGTTTAAAAACCTCAGCGGGTAGTTTGAGTATTTGTTTAATGCTTTGTAAACATAGAAATAACTCAGTACCTCAGTGAAGAGATGTTGGATGACTGTGGCCAGAGCCTCCACTCTCTTATTCCCTTGGATGAGCATCTTTCTCAGCTGGTTGATGGCCTGGTTCTTCTTCTCTGCCTGCTCTTTGTTCTGGTTCTGTTTAACAGAGACCATCCGGTCTGCCACAACAGTCCCGGCTGCGCCAGGCTTAGAAGCATTCTGTAGGCGGGATCCTGTTTTGGGGCTGGATCTTGACCCGGTTTTAGCTTTAAACCCAAGACCGGAGGTTCCAGTGGTGCCTGACCCAGTGTTGGTGGTCTCTGTTTCTGGCACTGGGACAACCGCTGTCACTGCTGCATTAGCATTCACCACCTCAGGTACCTAGCAATAAAAAGAAAAAACATACACAATTTTAGGGAAAGATATTAGTTCAATAGGTCAATAAAATCGACTCAAATGTTGAACCACATTTAAGAGATAAAGTCTTCATGACTCTTTTGTTAAAATGAGAAGATGACATATGAAACAGAAATTCTTAGAAAAAGTAGACAAACTGTGCAGAAACACCACAGATATAAGGATTTGTGGATTACCACTTTAAATATTCCTGTCAAGTAACACACGTCTTTCATCAATCAGACCTCGCTAAGGAATGGTCATTGATGCCGTGTCTTGCCCATGACTAAGCTGAAATTGCATCTTCAAGCTCAAAACCTAAAAAAGAAGAGGACATACCAGGTCAGGTGGAGGCTGATGCTTTTTCTGGCTGTTTCCTCCTCCGGGTGCTGCTATCTGTGAGCTGCTGTTTGCTGGTCTTGCTGGCGCCTCCCGAGGCTTGTTTTTGTCCACTGCAAGAGAATGGTGACCCCTTAGTGTGTGGGTGGCAGGTGCAACATTCAACATGGTATCCACTTACTCCCAACACACACAGAATACTCAGTCAGCCAATTAACAAAGTGTAAAGTATCAACCACAGCAGGGTCTGAGCTAAAACTACAAAACAATCTTTCATCCTCTGAATTGAATAACATCTGTTAAGAAGAAAACAGAAGAAGCAAATGCAACACATGCACATGTGGGTCAGTCTGTGGTCTAAACTCAACCACCACAACATCCAAACACAGAAAACATAAAAATCCTGCCCACATACACACTCGTCTTGTACATTTGCTTTCATCTGGTAAATGAGAATACGCCCTACTGACTGCTCAAGGCTGACACAGATGCATTATGGGATTGCGTGGTAATGATGGCCAGTGTGTGTGTGTGTGTGTGTGTGTGTGTGTGTGTGTGTGTGTGTGTGTGTGTGTGTGTGTGTGTGTGTGTGTGTGTGTGTGTGTGTGTGTGTGAGATGAGCCACGGGTGTGCATTAAGGAGTGCATTACCGGAGACAACACAATTAAAGAGACCGAGAGACATTTCTCTTTCTCTCTCTCAATTCAAAGAAGCTTTATCGGCATGACATTTTCAACAACAATGCACACAAAGCATCAAACTTTCTCACTCTCTCCATTAATGTTGAAATTACTTTTTTGCTAAAGCTAAATTACATATTATTTAATAATTAGATTTTATCCAAAGCACATATTGTAACAGACAACATACTTTGCAGCTAAAATTGCAATTATGTATATAATTTATTCTTTTCAAAGAAAACCTCTCTGAAAGTCTTATATTTTTCAGTGTCGAATAAGTGAGATTCTTTCTCAACTTCTCTTTTATGACAAAGTGAACACAGCCTGGCCTACTACTGACTGCAAAGAAAGCTCACCGCACATCAGTCTGGGATAAAACTGCGTCAGTAACCAAATATTTGACAGTTGTGGCAGACTGACAATCATCAAAAATCACACCTCTCCATAGACAGCTGGGCTTCCTAAAAAATCACACTTCTTAAAAAGACATGAGGTGCAGAAAGCCTGTAAATAATTTAATGTGAACAAGAGAGGTTTTCTGTGCAGACATGCAGCCTTTGGGCCAATGCAACCTGAAGGATGACTAATGTGGTGTCTGGAATTTCTCCTGGAAATCCTGGGACTAATTGAAATTCGTTTTCATCAAGTGCCAAATGCAATTAGTCTTAGCTGAAACTGTCAATGACTGGCTGAGATTTCAATTGAGAGAATTACTGGGTAAAAGTCATGTCTCATCCTTATTAAGTTTAAAAATGATTCACCCAATTTAAAATCTAATCTAAATTTTACTCTATTCAAATAGGTCTTTACACTGTAAGTCAGTTCGCTGGCTCAGGCTCAGGTCCTGAGGCTAGTAGTGACTTCCTTAAAGATACTGCCACCTCCTGGCAGCAGAACACGCTGCTGTGTGACAGTCTTTTTAATCAACCAGAACTGTGATCAGAGTAAGCGGTGAAGAACAAGAAAGGTTGAATATAATTTAAAATGGATTGGACTGCTGAACACTTCAGAATGACAGCAATTAGAGGGAAGACAAAATCATTAGCGCTCACTGACATTTGAGCAACAGTTGAATTAAAAACTGACTCTTTACATCAATGAGTCATCTTTGGCAGCAGCTAACAACAAGGTAAATATCACTCTAAAGTACATTAAACTGCGGCTGCTGTCTTACAGTCAGACACTTAAGGCCAAGCAGGAGACATGACAGTTACTTTGTGTGTATGTTTGACTTTGTACTATCTCAGTTAACTTCAATTACAACAACCCACATCATAAATCATATTGTAGCCACTACAGCTCTGAATCATCATTAAAACACAGCGGGTGTTTCACTTTCACCTGATCAATGTTCAGATTTGATAAATATTTACCATCTCAACACCAATATCAGCAGGACACGTCATTCTGCTCAATAATTCAGTGTAGGAAAAATGTTGGTGGATGAAGGAGACTGGGAGGTGAATCATCTTATATCAATGTATGCCTCAGATGAAACTGCACACATTGGATAAACAATAAAAATGATATTACATAATAACTGTGCCTCTAGATGTTCACCGTTTAAAATAGAAAACCAGTTTCTCCAACATACAGGTCTCCAACCTGGTCGCATGAAAATATCAAGTGCAGTTTTTTACTGAGTCACGGAGCCAAAATTCACTTGACAGTTGGATAGAAACACACGTACAAACAGTCTCATCCAGGCTTATATACGCTGTAAACATACTGCAGACCAGTTATGACCACGGATGTATTGTAGTGAAAATAAATGTGCAGGATGCAGCGCTGCCACAATGATCACTGCAAGTAAGTGTGAGAGGGATACAGTACACTGACACTAAAACAGACTGCACCACACACACACTGAGTTATGCTTTTATGTTCATATTGCTCTTATATGCTTTTATGCATTACGATGACGGGGAAGATACTCATTTAACAACAGTCTGTTGAAACTAACATCAAAATGTAAAAAGTCCTCTCCACCTCACAAAGTACACTTACTGTAACACTGTTGTGTACCGTTAGACTGTCCAATGCTGTCACAGCGTTAAATTGGACAGCAAGTCAACATACTTTGCATTATATTTAGGGGTGTCACGATTCTTCATTCTTCAGTTTGACTTTCTGTTTTGAGGTCACAATTAACATTTATTTTGATTCAAATGTTCTATTCAGCATGCTTGACTGTTGGATTCTTGTTTCCATAAATAAATAACAGGGAAGGCAAACATTGCCACAGGATTTTCTAGTCCAAAAGTGCAGTTACAGGCTACCGTTGAGCTTACTTTACCCTGTGTCTTTAGCTGCATGCTACCAGCTGGTAAGCTATTCTGTTGTGTAGTTTTTCTCCGGATGTGCACAAGTGGGCCGAGGTGGACAGAGAAAAATTACTGGGGGAATCAACGATACTGCTTTTGATTTCGATAGTCAAAATCGAAAAGTTTTTTGATAATTTTTCAATTTATATAATCGTAACAACCTAATTACAATGTTCCACTTCTGTTTGCCTCAGATGAAAGAATAAACTATGCCAAGCACTGAATGAACAAACACTTTAGATAATGTGTTGCTCTATCCTATAATAATACCATCTCTGTCCTATAATTAGTGAAATACACATTCAAAGCTGGGATGAGTTTCCTTTTCTCTGCTTTTAAAGCACTTATTTTAAAATCAACAAAACGAGTTTTAGGAGAAAAACTATCATGAAAACTCATAATGGATATAAGGATATATATGTCCTTATTTGTGATGAATATATATAATACTCTACACATATTTGTTTCATTTCTGTCTTCAATTGAAAGTTGCAGAATAAAATGAAGGTACTTTAAGAGTAAATATGATGTGAATCTGACACTTGTGAGGCTGATTCACAGTTGATGAAACAGTAACATTTGTGTGTGTGTGTGTGTGTGAGAGAGATGATGATTTGTACCTGGAATCTTCCAGTCAGTCAAGCAGAGCTGCTGAGCCCAGACTGAGAGGGGAACAAGACTGTTAGCATGCACATAACGTCACAGAAGTAAATCGGACAGGGAGGACAATCCTTGCAGTGTCATGAGAATCTCCTTTTGTACACATTAAGATGACCGCCACTTCATAGCACATGATAAGATAGGGAATCATCCTATGAATTGTTAAATGGCTGCATAATAAATGTTGGCTGTTTTTTCAGCAGTTTAGAACCAAAAATGATGGAAAAATTTAAAAAATATTGGTCTATAGTTAAATGATAATGAGACGTATTTTAAATGCTGGAATATGTAGGCCATCTTATTTGTACCAGTCTCATGATCACTCAGCAGGAAGACCGTCTCTGTGTGTTTACTCAGAACATCAGTTACCAGTATGGAAAAACTGGTGAGGGACTGGAGTTGGGGAGTGGAGAAATACAAAAGGTGGTGGAGGAGGAGAAGGAGGAGGAGGAGGAGGAGGAGGAAGGAGGAGGAGGGGGGGGCTTTGTATCCAGTTGTTGCACAACTGAAGCAAATGTGTCAAGTCTTCTCTATAAAACAGCTGCCTTTTGTTCAATCACATATCAAATGATAGTACTTTAGCATTGAAAAAGTTGACAAAGCTTTCTTAACAAGTTTCCTAACTTGGAAGGTTCAGCTAACCACTAATACACAGTTTTGGCAGATTGCCATGTGGTATGATGAAGATGACACCAAATCCCATTTTAGATTTCTAGTTAGGATGAGTCAACACTCATCCTAACAGTAGAGCTGGTTCTGGGTGACATGCTGTGGGCCTATCTTTCATAACTCCCTCATTAACACATACAAACCCCCCATAAACAGAGCAAGTCGAGGCAGACCACTGACTTTACAGTGCGGCCACAGGATGCTGAACACAGACTCAGACAGATTAGGGCGGATTATTCTGCATGTGTGTTTGCAAGACAAAGAAGTGTGCCAGCAAAGCAGGGAAAACCGGGACAGCTCACCACACATACACTCCAGGTTGTTGTAGAAATCTAATCTCCTTAATCCGCTGTATTCAGATTACTCAAATGGATACAATCTAATCCCACTTTACGAAGAGGCAGAGTCCAACGGAGGCTTGTTTAGGATTTAGATTGATGATTTGACTTTAAATCGGATTTGCACTTTGTCTTCCCTGGCTTGGATTTTTCAAAGAGCTTAAATTGCCATCGTATAATGAACCACATTAAGTATATAAACCTGTTGGTATAACTAAAATGATGAAATATTGAATTGAGATTATGGGGGTTAATATAGAGGGCCACAATGTAAACTGTGAAAAAAAACATGCACTGATTTAGGGGGTTTTAGGATGCACAAATCATCTGTCCACTGAGGGGCATGGTTGCTTCAGGTTGTCTTGAGGAACGAAAACGTGCTAACATAGCAGGTAATCAAAGACTGCAGAGCTGGAAACATCAGGATTTTGCTAATAATCTGCTATTACGTACAGATACAAGTGTGCAGAGTGTGTCACTGTTTGCAAGTGTAATGTGTCTACTTTTTGACATGTTTACACAAACTATACAATCTGGTCAACAACCTGTGAGTCATTTTTGTTCACCTGTCTAACAATCATGTCACCAAGATGACAGACAGATGGACGGCTTTATGTTTTACCCTCAGTCCTCAATCAGTTCTGAAGATTCTGAATACCGTAAAGACAGAAAACCTTCAGTAGAGGCACTGACCACAGACAAACAGATGGACCTAGCTGCGTATACTGCGACCTAAAGTATATTTATGCAAATTATCAATCACTGAATATTAAAATCTGCACTGAAGAGGCAATTTTGATTATGTCGTTATGATATACTCCTACCTGTTTGGGCTAACACTTTAATTGAAGGGGTAAAGACTGATATGACCTACTGTATTATGAACATGAAAAAGTCATTTTGAGTGTTCTTGTCATTAAGTGTCATTCAGGAAATTATGACACTTTTAAGGCAAAGTTAGCGTTGTTGGAGATGTTTGTGTTATGACACCTTGACATTAAGACAACAATCTCTGTGTAATGACAACTTGACACTAAGCAAGACAATATAACCTGTAAACGCTTTTGTTATGACAACTTGACATTAACCTTGACAACAAAACATTAAGATATTGGCTGTCATGAGAAGATTGTATCATGAATAATATCCTTGACCTCAAGTAAAGTGAAACCATTTAGACTTGTCATTAAGATGTCTTAAAAGTTATAAGACCAGTTTGACGACAGTAAATGCAGTACAGAGAGGATTTCTTTAGTTTTGGACTTGTTGTTAAAGTAACTTCAACAAAGTTACTTTCTTCAACGTGTGCAACAGATTTTTGGAGATGTTCTACCAGTCTGTTGTGGGTGGCGCTCTGTTCTCCTCCGCCATCTGCTGGGGCAGCAGCATCAGAGCCAGATACACAAACAGGCTGTACAAACTGATCAGGAAGGCTGGCTCCGTGATTGGCTGCAAACGGGAGACATTTGAAGCTGTGGAGAGGAGGTCACTGAACAAATTGTTATCTATCATGAATAACCCCGGCCATCCTCTCCACCCCACACTGGTCCAACAGAGGAGCAGCTTCTCTCTACCTCGCTACAAGAAATCATTCCTACTACAGGCAATAAACCTAACATTAGTGCATTCCCAGTCATAAAACTGGCATCCTCTGTAAGTCTGGCGGTTTTTAGTCCCATCCTGGCGACACAGACTCAGCTAGCTAAAGCTAGAATGAATTGAATCCGATTAAATCGCTCCGAACAGTTGCCTGTGTGAAACCCATCTTGACACACATTTAACGCTATTGGCTATGTATACGCTAATCAGTATCCGCAATGCGACAAGTCCTTCCCTACTTGTTGCCTTCATTAGTTTGATAGGTAAGATTTAGGCATTAGGAGTGCGATTGGTTAAAACGCTTTGTGTTTGGCGTTCCATTGATTTCCTGCAAGGAGAGACAGTGCCGCCCAACTATGAGCTACCCCTGGTACCCCTACTACCACCTCATTTGGCACCGCGCTCAAAGTTCAAATTATTTCAACTTTGACCTAGTTGTCGCTGACCTTTCAAAAAACGCAACTAATGAGATAACAGCTGTCATTACCTAGCAACGGTAAATAGCTTCCTTGCCACTAGGGCATGAAGTTAACTTTTTTGACCATTTAAAAATCCACCTGCCACTGTTACTTTTTACTAACCCACCTTTTTGCCTCATAAAGGTGAAAAACAGGAATTGATGTGTCTCTGTCTTCTTCTATGAGCCCGCTTGTGGACATTTTGCCGTTGCTGTAGTGGGGCAACGGTGAAACAACGCTATTTTACCGATACTAATCAAAGTATGAGGAATTACTAGTTTTTTCTTTATCTTAAAAAGTTACAATTGATGGAATGAGATTTTTGGTGACACTTCAAAGTAGCACTGCAGTCTAACCAGTCATGCAGGGATTGTAAAATACAGTATCAAACCACAAGATATCGTTGAGCAAAACCATTGAGAGGTTGAGAGGTTAAGTAAAAAGTAAAAAGTAAAAAAGGCAAACTATACAATTCTCAGTTTGAAACTAAGACCCTGCTCTTCATTAAAGAATATGTTAAACAACTGCTGTGACCAGCTGTTTTTGAGTGAAATATAAAGTCTTTGGCCTCAGAGGCAGACAATGTGTAAAACATCTGGTACTCATTTCACATGAGGTTTCTACTTCTACAGCTCCAGATGTCGACAGAAGATACAATGCACATTTCTGTCCTTGATCTCCACATAGAAAATCTCTACCTAGTTTTAAAAATATTAAAGAATACTGCCGCCTGGACAGTTCTGCTGAGCCTTGGGAGAATATTCCAGTTCAACAGATACAAACTGTAGTGTCCTCATCTGCCAACCCATTAGAAAAAAACAGCAACCTCCATGTCAGATTAAAGCTTGCACGACGGGACAGCCTCAGCTGCACCATGTGCAACGTGCAAGAGTGTCTCTGCTGAGTGTGTGTGGACATGCACATGTGATGACTAAAGCCTGCTCTAACCTACATTTCAGGGTGATGGCAGGCAGCAGTAAGGAAGTAGGTCTGTAGAGCTCAGACTGAGAAACAGTGTAGCCAAACACGTGCTGCTAGGCTCAGATGGGCCAGCCGGAATACGCACAGATCCCAGATCTCATACAACTGAGAGAGAGGAACATCACAAGGGCAGTGCGGCTGAGCTGAACAGGGAGGAGAATGTTCAAAAACCAAATGAGAAAAATACTGGCTGCAAAACATCAGCCGATTAGTAGATGTTATGCTGCAGTATAGATAGTTTAAATGGATAAAGATAATTTGTCAAAGATGATGAAGGAATTAGTGAGTAACTTAGCCAAGACAAATTAATGCATCAGAGTAAGCCCAGAGGCCTAATGAGACTGGCAAACCCACAAGTCAATATCCATGTGAAGCTGTTGAAGCCCAACTGGGGAAATGTTAGGCCAGCTTAGTTTCTTTTATCCTTGTAAACTAAGCAAAATGTAAAACAGTAATTTTATGCTGTCTTTGGTGGATTATTTTATCTTGTCTTTCACATATGTTCCTGTTCTAGTCTATATCCATGACGTTCCACTTCCGGGATTGCTCTGATGCCGCTGGAAATTCCACCGGAATTTCGGCCAGTTCTTTTGTTTTGGAATTTTAAACTCCGGTGAAATATACTGTATTCTTAAAATAGCCTGTAAAGCTGAACCGCTTACAGTGTTTGATGCACAGTCGATCAATCAGTAGATCCCAGACTTTCTGACAGACTCAGAGCCCTGTTTAGCAAAAGTTTAGGGAAGTGGCTGTACACTGTTCTACATCGTGGAAAACCAAAAACTACGGCAAAAACACACGGAGCTCAAACGCGTCACATCTGCTGCAGCATGTCGACAGCAAAGCCCATCCATTAAACTGAAGCTGCACAGCTTTTTACCGCAAGAGTGGACACTAAGCCAGTCCGGTTTCATATTTGTCAGTCAATTTTTCAAAATACATTCGGGGCTGAATGCTGCGTTTCTCAGTGGGAACAAGGCAGCGCTTTTGATGCGCAGAGGTGTTCGATAAACAACAAATGTTCAGAGGAACCCAGCAGTAAAATGCCTAATACATTACCTCCTGTATAAATTAAATAAACTCTGTTAACTCCGTGCCAGACGTTACTAGCCTCCCACAAATAGAGAGCACATTTTTAATGGCTAAATAAGTAAAAGACAGATGTGGCTATTTCTGGTTTATGTGTGTGAGTCACGTGGTTGGCGCCTCTCCGAGCATGAATATCACGGATAAAAAGGGCCTGCAGCCATGGCTATTTATCACGCCACTGCTCAAGCACTCATGCAAAAAGCATCCACACACACTTGCACAGACCCGTGTACACACAGTTGTGTTAAGACAACTGACGGCCCTATTGTAAGCCTATACATCTATGGCAGTTGTGGAAACCAGGATATACAATACTGAAAGCCCCCACAGTGGTGGAGAGATGGAGACAACAATGGCTGCCAACACCATGCAGGAAAGCAGGAGGAGCCGGTTGAGGAGGAGGTGATGGGGGAGGGTGCCTTTGAGGCTGATCTGGGGTCAGGTTTGCCATCTCATGACCAAAGATTGGGCTAAAAAAAATGGCCAAGAAAGATGATTTTTACACGA
>NC_045734.1:30846959-30875827 GCF_008692095.1 Etheostoma spectabile
CAACCTCACCCATCAGACAAAGTCGAAGAGGAGACGGATTGAAAGAGGAATTGAATATGGAAGGATGATTGGTAGATAATATACATAAAATAAGTGAAAATAAATGTTATTGTGTAATAGAAAATAGATACACAATGCACAGCCAGGTGTTTTTTGTCTTCATCTGCTTGTGATACTAATTCACTTAAATATTAACATTTAAAAAACAATAATGCTTTGAGTTTTTCACGAAATGGACAGCTAATAAAAGATAAAACATTACAGATGGATGGATGGATGGATGGATGAGTAGGTTGGTGTAAAACTGAAATTAAAAGCAGTTTTGGAAGTTTGGGAGTTGGTCACAGATGGGTGGAGGTTTGTGACACACTGCAGTGATCAACCTGTTGGCAGTGGCATTGACAAGTGAAAAGATGGATGTGTTGAAAGAAATTAAATACTTAATGGTTGGATGATGGGAAGGCATGGATGACAGAGGCATACCCTGACCTGCATGGAAGACCACAGTGTTTTTCCTGCATCCCGACAGCAGCTGAAGGTTTCGGAAAAGTCCTTTGGCCGTCAGCTTCACATGGAAGTTGGACAGCGACAGTCTTGGAGACCATAGCATTGTCTCCGGTTGTCCTCCAACACTCTTCAAGATTTGATTTTAGACTAATGTTCCCTTGTCTGGGTCGTCTTTTTGTGTAAGCAATGACTTTGACTTTGAGCACTTTCTCTGCTCCACTATACTCTTAAACAGTCCTGGGCTGCAGGAAATCAAATCTTTTTCTTCTTGTGGTCCAAATTCCCAGGGTATCCTGTTATTTCAGGAAATTATTTTCTTATTTTAAGGCTCATTTTTGCAAGAATAACTGTCTGGTAAGTAAAGAGTTTCTTTTTTTTCGTCTTTAATTTGATTGAAAATAATTCCACATCGAAAAAAAAGAAAATTCTTGGAGATTGTTGATGCTGATACTTAAGCCTTGTATCTCCATGACAGCCACGTGGAGATCGAAATGAAGAAGTCAAAAACTGAAATTTGAATTTAAAGGGAAAAATTGGACTCCGTACAGAGGGAAATAGAAGCCTTAAAAAACAGAGGAAAAAAGGGAGTCCTTTAAGCTGCAACCTGCCCTTCTTTTATTCAAAGCCAAACAGTCGTCGCTGCAAAACAAAAAAAATAAAAACGAAGGAGAATGGTTTCTGTAGCCAAGCCAATAGACTACGAGAAAATGGCGCCAAAAATAGCTTTGTGCTTTACCGTTGTCCAGGTGGTAGTGAATCATCCCACGATAAAAGATGGAGAGAACAAGAGAGGCAGTACTTGTGTGTTTGTGTGTGTGAGGGAGGAAAGACAATCCTCATTGCGGTGATGATTATTAGTCCATCTCTGCTGTTACACGCAAAACACACAGTGATCCGTCCCACTAACACACCCCAGAGATGTGTGTGTCTAGAAACGTAGCTTTCCCTTGAACACCCATGCTTGGTGGTTGGACAAAGACAAGCATTTATACACTCCCTCTATCTCACGGCCGTTTCCAAAGCTCTGTGAAGCCAGTATACACACACACACACACACACACACACACACACACACACACACACACACCACACAGAGGGAGGGATGCTGCAAGGGAGAAGGGGGAGGGGGAGTGGGAGGGATTTGAATAATCTGTCTCTGCTGCTCCCTTCCTCCCTCCCTCCCTCTCCATTTTTTCGTTCAGGTCTCTCATCCTCTCTTGGTCACTATTTGATTGATGAGAGAAAGTCAAGGTTGTATGTGATAAAAGGATTATGATGATGAAGAAATATACCAAGAAGGTAGGATGAGCCACTCTCTTTCACAAACACACACACACACACACACACACACGCACACCACACACACACCACACACACACACACACACACACACACACACACACACACACACACACACACGCGTCTGTGTCTCTTCAGCTCTCATTGGCAGGTGCTATATTAAAACTATTCAAACACAGACCTCTTTGTTTTACACAAACACACATAACCATACTATACATGCAGCTGAGCCGTTCCTTCAAGTTTTGAAATTTAGCAACATTTCTATTAAAATGTCTGAATGTAGGTTGAGATTAAAGTTTACTGTAATACCACCTGCCGCAGAGAGAGTGATTCCATCCCAGAAGCAAGTAATTTAGTCTAACACAGAGAACTCTAACAGGGGGTCCGGGACCCTTAGAGTTACTGCAAGGGGCCCCAAGTTATGTTTAATTCTTTTTTTAAGTTCAAAAGGTAATATGTCTGAAAATATACATGAATGTGAGCCTAATATATCATTAGCAAAGAAAAATCAGCCTATTTTTGATTTGTTTTTAAATTTACAGACACTGATGCAAGGTTACTCCAAGGCAAGGCAACCATCCACAGATATAGTTAAGCATAAGGATTCACATACAGTATACGTTTAACATTAAAACATGATGTGTACATGTCTGAATGTCAATAATTATTATTTTAATAGCTTAGTATGGTATGCACCACAAAAAGGTATGTGCAAAGGCTTTAGGGCTTTATTGTTATTGTAGGCCCAGGTTCATATGCATATGTGATTTGTCTCTCTTTCAGCTAAGGGGTCCTTGGCCTAAAAAAATGTTTTAGATATCATGGTTGCAGTTTCTGTTGTAGTTTGTCCTTTGTGATATCATGAGTGTTTTAGGCTACAACATTTGTTGTCATATACAGCAAACATCCCCTCAATATCATCAACCTGCCTGTCCCCAAACACACTGTAAAAACATCTCCTCACTATCTGCTCACTGCCGTCCCAGAACACACGTAAAAAACATCTCTCACTATCTGCTAGCTGTGTCCCCAGAACACACTGTAAAAACATTCCTCACTTTTGCTAGCTGCCTTTCCCCTGAACACATGTGAAAAACATCTCCTCACTTCTGCTAGCTGCCTGTCCCTGAACACACTGTAAAAAACATCCTCACTATTGCTAGCTGCCTGTCCACTAACACACTGTGAAAAACATCTCTCACTATCTGCTAGCTACCTGTCCCGAGACACAATGTAAAAACATCTCCTCACTATCTGCAAGCGCCTCTCCCCAAACACACTGTAAAAACATCTCCTCAATATCTGCAGCTGCCTGTCCCCAGAACACACTGTAAAAACACTCCTCACTATCTCTAGCTGCCCGTCCCCAGAACACACTGTAAAAACATCTCCTCACTATCTGCTAGCTGCCTGTCCCCAAAACACACTGTAAAAAACATCTCCTCACTATCTGCTAGCTGCCTGTCCCTATAACACAATGTAAAAAACATCCCTCACTATCTGCTAGCTGCCTGTCCACTTAACACACTGTAAAAAACATCTCCTCACTATCTGCTAGCTGCCTGCCACTTAACACACTGTGAAAAAACATCTCCTCACTATCTGCTAGCTGCCTGTCCCCAGAACACACTGTAAAAAAACATCTCCTCACTATCTGCTAGCTGCCTGTCCCCAGAATACACTGTAAAAAACATCTCCTCAATATCTGCTAGCTGCCTGTCCCCTGAACACAATGTAAAAACATATCCTCACTATCTGCAAGCTGCCTCTCCCCAAAACACACTGTAAAAAACATCTCCTCACTATCTGCTAGCTGCCTGTCCCCAGAACACACTGTAAAAAAACATCTCCTCACTATCTTTTGGGGGTGGGGGGCTAGTTTGTGGAAGCCCACATGGGAGGGGAAGGGGATGGGATAAGGATGAAGGAGGGGTAAGCTAGTCTTGTTTTGTTTGAAAATACTTTGAACGTCAACAAGAAGTAATGTCAACCAACATGCTTAGACCACCTTTAAGGAGGTAGAATTTATTGTAAAGCTGTTGTATTTGTATGCATTAGTTTATCTTTAACTGGGTGGATACTGAAGTTGATTAAAAGTTAAAAGATTAGGCAAATAACATTGAGCCATAATAACTGGACTGCATTTTATAGAGCTTATGGTGCCATTTGCTAACAGACATTCACACAACAAGGGAGCAGCATCGGGAGCAAATAGCGGTTCATTGTCTTGCTCAAGGACACTTAGACATGGGACTCCAGGGCCAGGGATCAAACCACTGACATCCAATTGGTAGACAAATGCTCTACCACCTGAGCCACAGATGCACATTTCTCTTTTGTGGAGAAAGTCCATCTTAAGAAAAGTCTAAGTACTTGATACAGAACAGTGCTAGAGTTGCATTTGCCAGGAGTTTCCCCTACTCACTACATTACACTACATTAAAACAGTAGTTCATACTCATACTCATATACTGTATGCTTTAATTTTCAAAATAAAAGTAAGCCTAACTAACAGTCTTAGAACTTAGAGCAATTCAAACACACAGATCGGCTATAGTATGCCAGCCTTACAGGACTCTGAACAACAATCATTTCAAATGAATCATAAAAGTATAACTGCCTTTGGCCAAATGGTGCTCTTTTCAGAAACAAGGTGGTCACTTAGACAGAGAAGCAGGAAAGAAAAAGTTGGTCAATGTTGGGGATCTTTGTCCACGGGTAGCCCCAAATGGCAGCAGGAGGCAACTGAACTGAACCAAAACTCATGTGTTTACTTTGACTCAACATATTTTTCTGCTTTGTGATGGGGATACATTTTTACACAAAAACCTTTCCTGGTACAACTGCATGGTACAGTGCATTTGATACAAACAAAATCAGACTGTAATATGAACCTTGAATCAGTCTTCAAAAATTACAACTCAGCCATGATACATAAATAGTCTCCTGTGGGCACAACACAGTCCATGGACACTAAAACCAAAGTCAGAATATGTCAGAATCAATAAAGTGTACGTCCAATAGAGACAAAAAGAGCTCAAGAAAGACACTGGGTGCTTTAAAAGCCCATAATGCTAACCACTGTCGCCTGACGGGCTACTGTGGTGTGTGTGAACGAGAGAGAGAGGTGAATGAATTAAATGCATATGTGGGGCTTATGCCTGCCTGCCTGCCTGTCTGTCTTTCTGTCTGTTTGATTGTGAGTTAAGCGATCACAAGGGTGACAGCATGTCTGTTAGTAATCGCTTTCCACAAGCCCTAAAAAGACTTCCAGGCCCAGCCACGGACGAGAGGCAGCAAGGCGCCCGGGTCCAGACCAGAGACACCACATTTGGGGAAGGCTGCAACCACAGGCCCTGGATTCACAGAGCCCGCATGGAAGGAACCAGCAGTACTTTAGAGAAGATGGTCTTCAGTAAATACGACCAGCGTTTATAAGGCTCAACATTACTGTAACTTACTTTTTGTAACTTTTTCTGTTGCTAAAATATTCTCTTGATTCAAAAATAATTTCTAAAACAGCTTTAAAATGAGTTTTAGTTGGTAAGACAAGACATCAAAAGTGTGAAATGTTGGACTTCATGGGGAATAGCCATTTCCTACATGTTACTGCTGGGATAATTACACCAGTGAACAAATGAGTGTTGAGAACAAAGAGTTCAAGCACCTTAAACAGCAATGAAAGATTCAATCCAACTTAAGTATTGTTGAGATGTGAACTGATGAACCCTCAGTCATGTTTAAAGACGTTATTTATCTGCACAAAACACCTGCTTTCTACAGCATAATTCTAAAACTAATAGCACTGGCTTTAAAAAAATCACAAAATCACAAAATCAAGCCACAGGTAAGAAAGTTAACAACAAGATTTTTAAGCAAACACACAACATGACTTCTCCCCCCAACACACCTCTCACACATTCTCACCTGTGCTATTCAGTCGACTGAGTCTTGCTGAGCCGCTTCTTTGCAAGGGATACTGGGATATCTGCTTTGTCAGGCCATGGTTGGCAGCAGGCGCTGCCTTTGCTGCTATTTGATTGGAAGCTGCTGTCTTGGCTGTGTTGTTGCTGGTGACTGTCGGGGTCTTCAGACCTGTAATGATGAAAACAGAGGTCGAAGCTTCTCCTTTGTGCTTTGTTTTTACTCGCTGGCCAGATGTTTATGCTCGTACTTTCCTGTTGCAATAAAGGTAGCTGCAATTGTGAAAACAAATCAGCCCTGAGCTAGGTTTCCACTCAGAACTACTGTGCTGAAGACAATTATTATTTTGGTTTAGTTGTTTATTCTTGGATGGGGCAGCTGTAAAGAAATTGAGTTTAAGGATGTCATACTGCCAAAGTACCCCCCCCCCCCCCCCCCCCCCCCCCCCCCCCCCCATCCCGCAGGTTTTTAGGTACCTTTATTCTTTTTGCAGAAACAAACCTACTCAAGATGGAAGAAAGGAATTCTAGAGACAGGTTCATGTGGAAACCAAACATAGCATTTTTTTTTATCAATTATCCAGTTCCAAACTGAGTCATGAAACATTACTATGACCCAGCCAGAATCCCAAACCATTAAAGAAGCACCACAACACAACCGCTGCTAATTAGACTGGACCTCTGATGACTCAGTGGTCAATGATCAGTACAAACTACTTTGAATGTATCAACATGATTGAAGTGTACAATTATATTTTGCATCTCTGACATTTAATCAGTTAAAGAACCAGCCTTCAAACTTCTATATCATTGAAATTTGGTAAATTTGTTTGATGTGAAGGATTTTGGTTACACACACACACACACACACACACCTGTAGCAGTGGTCCTGGCCTGCAGTGACAGAGCTCTGCTCCTCAGTGCAGGAGGCTTTGGAGCGGCAGTGATGCCACTGGGAACTGCGTCACTGGGAGTATTGGTACTGGTGGTAGTTGCAGTACTGGATATTAAGGGCTTTGCCGTGCACTGGTTGCCCACAGGAAGTGTGTTTTTGCTGGGCTGCTCATCTGGCTTGGTCCCTGTTGGTGGTGGAGCTCCTGGAAATGTAGAAGGAAAGTGGATACAAGAGGTTTTAAATACTAAGAGTGCTTTATATAGATGAAAGAGCAGAAGTTTTGGGTGGATTTCCAAAGTGTCAGCTGTTTTTGAATGTCAATGTTTGGAAACTTATAAAGAACAGAAGAATATCCAACAGAGAAAATAGCGTTGATAAACAGAGAAACAAGAGGATGAGGAGACAAAGGAGTCCAGAATCTGTAATTATTATCTTTACTTATCAACCTAGTCCAAATAACGTTTTCGCTTCTTTTGCACAGCAGAACAATTTAAAACGTAAAATGAGGAAGGTTCAACAGAGAAGAGTTCTCTCAAAGATGTCCGTTTGTGTTGTCGGTGTGTCTAGGCGGGAGACAGGAGTTCACAGCATCTCATTTGTTAGAAGAAATTACGACAGACATTGTCATAAAACAAAGAGATTTTAGGGTAACATCAACCTTCTCCATGTTGGATACGATCATACAGTATCTGTCCCAGCTGTGTGTTTAAGGATGTTTGAAGGTGATGCGCAGTGTTAATCTAGTGGTGTTTGTGAGGTTCAAAAGAAACAAAAAATAGGTCTTGTTTTCTTGTTTCTGTCCTACAGTTTTTTAGTGATGCATGTGGGTGTATGCATGCAATGAAAGCACACCGAGGACCCAAGCTTTACACAGAAACTAAAGATTTACAGCTGACAAACACCTACATAAATAATTAATAGCAGGTTCCGTTATGTTCGGGTCTATGTAGCTTTGCTTGTCTGCTAAGCATTTCAAAGAGCAGTAGATGAGGTCTGTGGAGCACTGGAGGACTGGCAAAGACAAGTTTAACCAATAGCACAGGCAGTCTCTCACCAGTACAGATGCAAAGAAAATATATTAAGCCACAGTTAAGTATGTCCTTTACAAATGTTTCCATACCAAAAAAACATATCAATTCTTTAATCATCAAAGTGCAACATATCTGAGGCAGATTAGATCTTAATTTGACTAGAATGTAGGGATGTTCTACAGTCAAATGACTGAAAGATATTCCTTTATTTACATAAACTGTTCAAAACAAAAGATGGGTCCTCATATTAAAACTGCAATTGAAATTGTATTTTATCTTAAATAACAAAAAATAAAATACTAAATGTATAGTTAGATTTTTAACAGTTGAAATATTTACATAAATTGATTTTTAAGCGATTAACGATGCCAACGTATACCGGTGTATTCCTGCGTTCTAAATGCACAGCATAATGACCTCAGAGTTAGACTCACAACCAACAGAAATGGGAACAGATGACACATACCATGGGTGTTAATAAATCATTCAATAAAATGACTGAAGGTTGTAAAATAAAAAGAACTGTGTGGGGTGAACTACACTGATGCTCCTAAATACAGAACCTTAATATTACCATGGTAACTAGGAAATGTAATCTGGTTACCATAACAACCTAGTCCTCTGTAACCATCACTTTAATGTGTTACTTTGTGAGTAAGAAATGAAAAAAAGAAATAACCAGTGAATTCTTTAATATGTCAATGTCAGTATTTTGTCACTCTTTCTGTGTGACAAATAATCTCATAATAGCTTTTTTCTGAACCACATTTTATGGTCTTCAGCCTATATCATACAATAAGTCTGTAGATCTGACCAGACAATCTGGTTGGTCAACTAGACATTTACAACGTACTCAAATCAGCATGAGAGCACACCCAGAGCCATTTGAGCACACCTGACGCATCGCTTAAAATATCACTCTGCCATTTATGAGTCAACGTTGCAGAGGTGAATTAAAAAAAATGTTTCAAAACATTTATATTCATGTAAAGAGTTCACGAACCACAGTGGAACACACAAAAGCTCTCCAACTAGTATATAAAGTGATTCCTAGGATTAAACAACTTATTTATTACAGAACTAACAGCTGTGTTTCCATGGTAACAGTCTCCCTTTCTTGGCAACCCGGTCTTACGGCAGTTCGAAAAATGCTCACATTATTTTGATCTATTGATTCGTCAACAGGGACACCAATAAGGGCGTTAAATCAAACCCCCAAGTGTAGTATTGCTTAATTATTGTAAGGATGTTTAGTAGGGGTCTGTAGAGCCCCTAAACAGCAAAGACTGGAGGATGATGAAAATGTGGAGATCCCTGCCACAGAGGAGTGCCACTTTTAGTGACAAATAGGAACCCAGTAAGGGTTGAATATTGCAACTGTTTAATGCTTTGAAAGAGAATAAATACTATATATTTGTAAAAAAAAAAAAAAAAAAAGGATACAGTATGTTATTATTAAGTTAGTATTTTGTTAAAAAGAAAAAAAAATCTCAGTACTTCTTTACTCACTTTTGGCAAGCCTGACACTGCTTTTAATGTCACTTAAGTTGCCAGATTTGTACATCTTTCCCCAGAGACTTTGCCTGCATCCAGCTGTTTTTTTCTGTGTAGGTAAAGAGTCACCAGTGGCTCACTTAAACACACACCGTTACTTGTGGCTGTCTTAGTCTGTGATAAAGTTAGACAGTGGTACAAAACTAAAGACTGACTAATCTTAAGTCTAAAAAGTACCAGCAAACATCTCCAGACTCAGAACTAACAGTTCCATGGTAACAGTCTCTCTTTCATGACAACTAACAAAAACAGTAGAATGTGACTAAACTTTGATATACACACAGAAGGGAACATTTTTTAAAGATCATAGTAAAAGTTAAATTTTTCCTCCAATTTCCAATTAAAATGTCTGTGCTACTCTTACATTTTTAATAGTTACTGCTGAAGCCAACAGAGCGGAGCAGTTTGAGCAGCAATGAACAAGCAAATTAGACCAACTTGACAGCCAGCTTGAAAAACGTTCAATGGCTGGAGTCACTTCAGAGTGTCTTCTCTATCCACCGTGATCTAATGTGATCTAATGACTTTTTCACTCAATCATCTCTCCTTGACCTCCAGAGAGAAAAAGGGGATTTTTCTAAAAATTAAATGTTATATCAAAACACAGTGTTTGCACAAACAGATCTTCATTAACATCAGTACAATCTTAGCAGCTGATTTTATATGACACACTGTGTGTACACGATGGAAACAGACTGTATGTGTGTGCTTGAGAAAAACAAAAGGGAAAAGGGAAGAATGTTAAGTTGTATGTGAGCAAGAGAAAAGAAGAGAGCTCAGCCCCCCCACCCCCAACCCCCCTACTCACCTTTGCTTATGGCTCCACTGATCTCAGATCCTAGTGCTGAGGAACTGAGGCTTGTGGGTAATCCTTTCACAGGAAGTTTAGATGTGGCAAGTGTGGCAGCTCGTTTGACCGCCCCCGACACTGGCTGCTGATTAGCTGTTGGTTTGGAGTTGGACGTTGCAGGATCTGGAGCAGCCAACACGGATGCTCGCTCTACGTTGGTGCGAGGTTTAAGGATGCCTAGGAGTGTAATACAGAAGGCCATACATTAGTTTTATTCATCATTACACACACAATTCAGAAATTGAATTACAATACAAAACTGTCTACATTTACAGATAAGCATTGTTTTTTACAACCATGACATACATGACTTAACCTCTACATGAGAAAGTATGCACTAAACAAGCCACTTTGAAATTTTGCTGTTTTCATGAATACAAAAGTTCTCCCCTGGACTAAAAAACGTTGCAAAGGATAAAAAGACATGAACCTCCCCCATTTTCAGCTGGTGGTCAATTCCATAAATATCAAATGTTCATTAAGAGAAATATTTTACATGTCCATGATGCAGATCCAACCCTCTAGGTCTCCAACATTTTGATGCTGATCCTTTTTTTATAATTGAATGGCCCTTCTTGCACTTCAGAAATAGAAATACTGATGCTTGGTCAATGGTTCACAGCAGCCCCGTAACAATGTTGGTTAAAACCATAAAACCCTTTTGTACCAGGCTGTAAAAAACATGCTTATTTCTGCTGTGAAGTTTCAATTTTTAAATATGGGAGTCTCTGGGGATTGACTCGCCTCAAGTGGCCACTTGAGGACTGCAGTTCAGACACGTTTGTAACTGTAAAATATTGTCAAACGCCTATCTCTAAAATGATATTCCTGATATTCTTTCGCATGAACATCTAAACATCGAACAAAAGTCTGCTGTCCATCCCAAAATGGCAGCAGTACAGGCACAAGCCGAAGGCAGTATCTCTCTACGTTTTCTCCTAAAAGACTTCAATGACACAGACTAACTGTTGTTAATGTGTGCTTCCTGCAGTTGTTGTGAATTTTTTCATTTAATACATTCATGCTCAATTCTGTTTGTTTGTATGTTTACGACATGTTTACAATTTGCCCTTTTTATGTGATATTCTTGCTGCTGCTGTGCTGTACCCTATTATACACTACAACAGCCTAATGCAACAACCTCTGTTATCCACAGAGATCATTAACTTTCACCAACTTTCTACAAACATGAATTCTGCCTGGCAAAGGGGGAGAGAGAGCCACAAAGAAAAAAGGCTTGTTATAAAAAGAGAGGGGGAAAAGTTGACATGTGTTCACCAATTACACACACCCAGAGCCACACGCACACGCCCATGCCCGCACACACACACAGACACACACACGCACACACACACACAAACACAATCTCTGTTGATGAAGGTAGAGCAGCAGTAAAACTTGTACTGGGACTGAAGCCAGCAGGAAACATCTGGCTTCATTTGGTTTCAGTTCAGATGAAAAGCCAGGCAGAGAAAAGCAGCTAGAGTTTGTTACCTCAGAAATCACTGTTAGGTAAGAGCTAGTATTTATCGACCACATTTAATTCCCGGGATTGTTCAGGTGAGGACTATAATAACTGCTCCGCGATTTCACTTGGTTCTACATGAGAGGTTGTAGTGAGCTCAGTTTTGCTGCTAAGATGAAGACTAAGGTATTGAATTAAACAGGAAAACATCAGGCATGCACTGGTACCACTCTAAATGTGCTAACAAACAGGGAGGGGGGCTAGATAATTCACCAAATTTAACCCCAAGTTTAACTAAAAAATCATAGCTTGCACTTCCATCAGAGTGCATTTTTTTTCCCTTGTCTTTCATATTTGTGTTTACTATTGTGGAACTAGGCTTCACAGACAAAATTGATAGGGCCTACTAGTAATTTTCATTATTTCACAGCCTTAATATGAATCAAAAGTGTAATGTGACATTGACAAAATATGAAATAGGTTATTCAATGCTTTTACACAAAGCAACTCTTTCTGTCATCAATGATAGCTAATAACCTAATCTTTAAAATCATTTGTTTATCCAGGTTTAATATAGTTTGGTATAGGCCTACAATATATATCTAATCATGTTCAGGTACAGCAAGTAGCCTATTTTATCTCTAAAAGTGTTGTCAGTAATACGCTGTACTGTTTTATAATTACAAGTTTGTGTAATTTGGGGTTTCTGCAGCCAAAAGATATTTTCTTTTGATGCAGATGTAATGGCATTGTATTTTTAGTTTTTATTTGAAGGCGAGGCTTCATTTATAAACACAATCCCAATTATCATCATTGGTTGAGATGTTACTTGCTGTGAATACCTTGTCTGACAGGCTACAGTATTGTGGCCTAGTATCAGGACATCCTGGCAAGTGTCTGTCGCGCACGGCTAGGGGCTGCTTTATTTACTTTTATTTACAAGATAGTATTACTTGTGTAATGTCTTTATTTCCAACATTATCTGGGAATAAAGCATGAAAGAAATTCTGTTTTTGAATATATTATAAACCTATAGCAATAGTATGATGAATCCTGAAACAGATCACAACTTTTCTTAATCAGAAACGTATGCAACCAATTACTAAGCCTCATTGAAATGAGTCTGCAGGTATTTAGGAAGTTTAAAAAACAGTAATAATATTTTTTCATTAATATTTGTATAGTGCCTTTCATTCAAGAAATGCTTCATTGGGAAATTGCATGACATAAGCAGACACAGAAAAAACATAAAAACAGGGATATAATGTCATAATTAATGGTAAAGAATATGGAAAATAAAACAGACTTGAAGCAGTAGCGCTAAGCCTGCAACTGGCAATCGATTTGTATAGTTTGGGCTGAAGGTGAACCAGGGAAGGTGCGTTCCATTTTAATTCCCCGCTCTTGCCCTGCCCATCACTCAGCTCTTCAAGTGGCCTCCATGCAACGCATGCTGTTACGTAATATCAAGGGCTGAGGGGAAGTAAGGGCATAATGAACAACTATTGATATGCAGCTAAAGTGGTGAGATGTGCAGATGCATAATGAGCAGTTCACGTAACACATGAACTAAGGAGACAATCTACTGAAAAATGTTGCGCTAAAGCATAACCTTAAGTTAAACCCTTGGTGATATAAGACCTGGTCAGTTTACCCTCTTTTTACCCTCTAAATTTGTTTCATCTTATAAGCCGATTTAATTGTTTACAGAAGCCTATCACATCTAAGTACAGATAAAAACACTGAGCTCATGATTACAGTTTGCTAAATCTGTAATGGAAAACATATGTAATGAAGTAATCGAGTCACGACCAAATTTAAAATGGCCCAATTTGTGCACGCATGCACACACATGCGCATGCACGCATGCACGCACACACACACACATACAGTGAAAAGAATCCATTGATGGCGATCTCAGTCTAAGGTCAAGAGGCATCCATTTGTTCCTGTGCATCAGCAAAGAGGACAGAAAGCTTTTGTCTGTCAGAATGTGACCTTTATAAGGAGAAAGATCTGGTTTTACACACACACACACACACACACACGCACACACACACACATACAGTGCGTCTCACTATCTTTGTCGGAACCCGCCATTGACATAATGCATTCTCTAGCCCCTTACCCTAACCTTAACCATTGCAACTAAATGCCTAGCCTTAAACATTGCCCTCACCCTAACCATAACCCAATCCTAAAACCAAGTCTTAACCCTCAAATAGCTCTTTAAAGTTGTGGAGTCTAGCATTTTGGCCCCACAAATCTGTTGTGCATCCAGCATACTGGATTCCCATTTTTTGGACCCCCCCAAATAGTTGAATGAGAACACACACATTTCAGCATTTTCTGATATCTACATGACACAGTGCAATTCAGTGATTGTGGAAAACAAGTTACACACAAACACACATACTCTCAGTGGAATAACAGGGCACTGGACACCAGGCAGGGGGTACCATGTTTAGGTTAGGAGTCTCTCATCAACACCAGCATTATTTACACACACACACAAACACAAACACACACACACACACACACACACACACACACACACACACAGACTAAGCAACAGTGTGAGGATGTGACTGACAGCCCTCTCCATTTCACTATTAAACACAAAATTACTTTGTATGGAAAATACACACACAGAAGACATGCACAGAGCAACACACGGGAAAGAAAATGCCAGCCTTCAGGAAAAAAGAAAGAGGAGAAAGGAAAAAATAATAATGAAAGCAATGGCTCACTGTATGCGACACTGTAAGGCCTGAAAAAGTGTCTGTGAATGAGTGTTGTAGTGGTATGTAGAAGGCATTCTAACTCACAGCTCTGCAGTGTCAGCCTGTTTATAACACACACACAAACACTAAGTGTATTTGCCTGACAGACAGCTGAGAAGCATGTTGTCAAGTAGAACAGACATATAATCCATGTGCAGTGTTCTGCTGTGTTTGTTTACATTAAGGTTTCATAAAGTAAATGTGTCTATACTTAAATTGTTTGGATCCACATACATACAGAAACCAGGGTTGACTTACCCTGGCTCTGACTTTGGCTTTGCCTTGTTGGAGATCCACCCCCAGCGCTCTGTTCACCCTCTCCCAATGTGGAGCCTTCACTCTGGGTTTGCCTGGGCCTGGGGCTCCCATGTACTGGAGGTCCAGTCCCTGTCACTGACCCTGGGGGTGGGGCTGGTCCTGAGGGCCTCTTATCCACTCTGGTGCCTCTCCCCCGCTGCCTGGCACTGGGCCCCAGCTTGGAGGAGACTTTCTGTAGAAAGAGATTACGTTTAGTGACAGCGTTCCAGCCAAGGGGCCCCAGCTCCGAGCTGTGCACCGAGACCATAGTGTTAGCCATTCCCTGCTCAGAGTCAGAAATGTGGAGGCAGTGAAGGAACAGAGGGGAGGAGTGAGGGACAGAGTGTGTTAAGACAGAGGGGGAGGAGGAAAAGAGAGAGCAGGAAACAGAGGTAGGAGGGAAAACTGGGAGTGCTGCAACCACAAGAGGGGTAAAAAAAGTTTGTATTGTGTTGTACATTCCTCTCGAGAATCCCGGCTCTGACCAGGACAATTTTTTTCTCTTACCCCCACCCCTTCCCTCTGTGTTCCTCCGCCTCTGACTCTATAAACACCAGCACACATGGAGTGAGTTTGTAGATGAGGGTCTGGCATTTGTCTCAGACTTTTCAAAGGAAAGACTCAGTGTATAGAAACAGTTTTGATTTTTATTTGTTACGTATTTGTGCTAACAGTGCAGTCAGGGACTTTGGAAAGTGTTGAGGTTAGTGAACGATGACAAATGCATTCTTGTGTTAACTTTGATCAAGGAATTGTCAGATGAAATCTCTGATGTGCTTACATTCAAAAAACTTTGCCCTGTCACCTTTGCCTCCCTACCCAAAATTGCAGAGCTTATTCAGAAGAGATGAAACATTTCAGAGTGTCCTTGTAGGCTACAGCCTCCTTGACTTTTCAGCTGAGCCAAAAGGCTGAGCCCAAGGATTACTGTAGCATACCAATACACACTAAATCATGTGTTGACATGCTAGCTGGCAGCTGGACTGGGCCTAACTGATGCTCTGTTGAGTAATACATGGATGGATGCATAGTGAATGTTACTACACATGTGTAACAGCATTTCTCGGAATATCAATAAAACAAAGTATTAAACTATAATATTGTTAAAGTTATAGCAATTGAATAATTTAGACCTCTGAACTCTATGGATGGGAATATCATCTAAGATAAACTGAGTAAACTGATACCCAGCAAACACAAGTTGTTATCTAAACCTTTTTTACACATATTTGTTTCTATTACACATTTAAAAGTTACTGTACTGTACACATGTCTGACAGACAGTTGGGGGTTTTAAACACCCTTTGCTGATCCAACCCTGAGGCTACCTATGGTAGAATACGCTGGGGCAGGTTTTAAACCTGTCACTGTCTCACTGGATCTTTAAAAACACATACCAGGGAGAGCGTACATACTGCAAACGTACCACTCCCTAATTTAAAATATAGGGCACACTTTAAACTACTGTAACTTTGTATCTCCTGTGTAGTTACATTTTGCCAAACAACAACACAGTTAGGGGATCAGACAACTAAAGCGCACTGTCTCTTGACAAAAAGTTATCTTATTTAGTTAATTTGACAGTCTTTAATTATATTTTACATAACTGCATTTTACTCTGAGTGCAATTGTTAATGACAATGTAAAACCTCAATATATTGTGCTTGACCACATACCATGACTTCCATATTACATTTAGCTGCAAAGCCAGATCTTAAAAAAGGAACTCTGAAGAGATTTGTAATATGGACCATAGTTGGGCTTCAGCACACAGGACCCCCAGAACCCCTCTCACTCTACTGAGGATTTGTAAGATTCTGGGCTTAGTTTATATTTGGAGAATTTTGAACCCAGCTGGGAGAAACCACACCATTTTTTCGTCAGTGCACAAAACAGATACTAGGATAGACTTTTTTATGTCTAAACACTGGCTCACTCTGGCGTAGGATGTGTGATAGAAAATATTATTATCCCTGAACACGTGTGGGTGTGCCTAGACTTGCCTCAAAGTGAGAGAAAGTACTCTTACGGGGGTGCCATCCCTTTAACAGGAGCCAGAAAATACAGAATGGCTTAAGTCAGAGCTTAAAGATTACGTGGTGATCAATTGGTCTTCAGTGTCGTCTTCAGGGGTGGCATGGGAGGCCTTAAAAGCTGTAAACAGGGGATGCATTATACAACACGCTTAATTTCATAAGAGGAATAATGTTAAAGCACTGCTATAATTAGAAAGTAAAATCAAACATGCAGAAATGGCGATTAATCAGGATGGCCTGAGAAACCTGACTCAAGTAAAATAATAACAAATAATAAAATAATATTCTATCTCAGAAGATTGATTTCAACTTATTTAGAGCAAGACGGGGGACAGAGCAGGAAAATGACTTGCTAAATACATAAATGGAGGGAATTGGCTTCCACTTACAATTTTCAATTCTGGGGATGTGTTTACAACAACTGTAGATATTAACAAGATTTTTAAGAATTTTACATGGTCATTATCTGCCTCCACTGATGAAGAAATGTATTACTTCTTAGAGCCACTATGTCTTCCAAAACTGACAGAAAAGAACTCCTTGATGCAGATTTCACTATAGAGGAAATTTAAGGGTGGGTAAGGCCCCAGGCCCCGATAGCTTCACAGCTGAATTCTTGAAGAGTTTTGCAACTGTACTGGCTCCACTTCTGCTAGAGGTACTGTATTTAGAGAGGCACTGGGGAAGGGCCCACTGCCACCAACATATAGGCAGGCTTTAATACCTTTGGTTCTTAAGAAAGGCAAAGACCCAGGATACTGTAAGAATTACTGCCCAATTTCCTTGATGCTAGTTAAGATTATTTCAAAATGTTATAAAATAAAATAAATAAGGTTATTACTTCTTAAGCTGCTATTTCTCTCAAAGCTGATATGGCATATGGTTGAATGTAGCTATCCTGAGCTTTCTGGAGGGCTCCTAGAAAGCTAGAGCTGGGGAGAGATGTGTATGGTGGGCTTATGATGTTGTCATTTATACATGTGTTCATTTGATTTATAGTTTGCCTATTTTGTTAATATTTTTGTTCTATGGTTTAGAATATTCTTGTTACTGTTTTATCTTTTCTTTTATCTATCTTTTTTCTTTTTATCTGGGTGGGTGGTGATGAAAGGGGGGGGGGATTGTTCATGTTGCAATTGTATGTTTTGTGTGTTAAAATAAAAATTAAATTGTTAAACATAAAAAACATGCTAAAGACACTTTTTGCAGGGCATCACACGGGTTGTCACAGTGGTTATGTCTCACAACACCAGAGGGCACTGTCTAAAATATACCTGAAAGTGCAACTCACTGTTCTTAAGTTATTTTGCACTTGAACATATATCAATGTAAACTGAAGTGAGAACACTTTTCAAATATAATAGTAAAAATAAATCTAAACTGCATTATTTATTAAATACAACTTTGATTATTAAGTATGTTCAATTATGTGATTGCAGAGAATAGAGGAGAGAAAAGTTATATATAAATACCTAAGTCCTGTACTAAAGCTAGCTTGTGGTATAGCTAGTAATAGCACACATGTCACTCTTGCTTTCTGGGGAAAGTTGTCTCAGTGCTTTTGGGACAATTTGTGACATATGATAAAATACAGTATGTATTTGTAAGAATATGCAAACAGAATGAAGAAAATAAAAAGTCAGGAAGGACAAAGACAATCTTCTAAAGATGGAACAGAAGGGCAGTAAGTCTGATTAAGCTTTATAATAAATGTATAAGGAGTACTGCTAAAGACTTCAACATCAATTACAGAACTACAAATATGACTGTTGAAAGCCTCTACTTTTAAACATATGTTTATATTTGTTGAAAATTAAAGTGAGTTATATAAGTGACAATTTACCCCACTTAGTGCTTACCCTATGATGGGGCAACTTGACACAAATGCCCACTTTGTATTAACATTCATAACTCAATATTATAGTTAAAAATGTAACGATAATATGGAAACTGATACTGAGAGACGGAGATATTGAGGTGATAGTCTTGCTTTGCCAGACCCTCCACCAATATGTGGGAGGAGGCCCTGGCTACTCCACATAGCATTCGGGGATGAAAGGAAAACATGCTACGGCTTATTGGCATTTCTTTCTTTTTTGCGATCAATTATTATTTTTTATATACAGTATATATATATATATGTATATTCAGAAATTAACAGATACAAACAATTACAAACAATACATTGAGACATGGAACGCGCCCCAGAACCAAAAAACACAGAGAGAAAAGCTGGGAGGGAGGGAGAGAATACAACACATAAATCGACTGTAGTTTAAACTGTCAACTTAAAGAAAGCCCAAGGCAACGCATATCTGGCTGGATCAGATTTTCCTATAGCAACAGAGCAATCCTGAAAGTCGACCGTCAAGGATTTAGACTACTGAGGTGAAAGCAAAAAGTGTACCAAGATTGGGCGCCCGGATAGCTCTGGAGAGGCTTACTCCTCAACGCAGCAGGCCCTTTGCTGTTTGTCATTCCCCCCTCTCATTCCCCTTTCATGTCTTCAGCTGTCCAGTCAAATAAAGGCTTAAAAATGCCTACAAAATAATCTTAAAAATAAAAAGTGTACCAAAATGCCCTAGTCTCCCCTAGCTTACATGGCAGAAGACATGCTCCAGCGGATGGCAGCACTTGTGGCTATGTTGCATAAGCTGCATCTCAAGCCAGAACTCTTTCTGGATCATGGGTGGCATTCAAATGAACAATGAAATAATTGTAATAACTCAATTGAACCTGAACACACTAGTCTTAAAGCCCTGACACACCAAGCCAACTGCTGGGGATTAGTGGCGACGTTGTGGTGTCACCTCATGTGGGTCCTTATCGGCAGTAGTCTTGGCCAAAATATAGCACTGGAACACACCGCAGAGACTACAGCCGACGGCCAAGTACCACATATTTTCTTCACCTGAGTAAGAGGAAATAACTCTCCATACCAGCAGGCGGCGGTAATCTATTCCTCATTCAACAAAGGAAACCGGATAACGTTGCTACAATACCCACAAAAAACAGTGTTTGCTTGACAAGCAGCGGAACCAAACAGAGCCTAAGGTTCCTCTGCTTTACTCCCAGCAGGGAAGACAGCAGACATCGGGAGGTGGCTAATTGGACTTTCCCTCTCCCGATCTGTCATTTGTTCTCTGGGCAAAGTAGTCGCCCTACAGTGGGAGCGGAGCGAACAAACGGCCAGCTGCTAGCCCATAAGCTAACGTTAGACTGCTAATTTCCCCCACCCAACATGCCTTCATCATACATCGGTTACAGAAAATCAACTAAAAAAAATTGTCATTTATCTGGCGATAGCAATGTGCTTTCCTACAGTGTGACAAGAACATGTGAATTAAACATCAAATTGTTCCATTTCAACACTGTCTCAAGGCAGTTCGTGAAATGATCACATCATTTTTATCTATTTAATTGTCAACAGGGACACGATTTTCTTGTATTTCGTGGTGGTCGACACAAAATGGGAACATAACCATTTCAGAAACTGCCGTGGGACTAGGCTGCAGCAGCCTGCTCTGGGGACAACAACGGCCGCCGGGACACGATCCGCAGTCTCTGGGAGACACAACAACAGGGAAATTAAATGCCACATGTAGGCAACATCTGCCATGACACTGGGCTGCCACACACAGTAGACAGTGACAACAACGGCCGCCGGGACACGATCCGCGGTCTCTGTGGGACACAATATGCCACACACCGGCAACAACAACGGGACGGACTGCCACACATAATAATAATAATAATAATACATTTTATTTAACAGCGCCTTTCTAACACTCAAGGACGCTTTACAGAGAATAAGAGACAGATACAGGGAACATAAAAGTGTAAGTAGTAATAACAAAACAAATAAAACAAAAACAAACAAAACAACAAAACAAAAACAAAAACAGAACAAAACAGGAACAGTGTATTTACAGATAAGCGAGCTGGAACAGATGGGTTTTTAGTCTAGTTTTGAACAGAGGGAGAGAGTTGTGTTGCGGAGGTGGGTGGGAGTGAGTTCCAGAGCTGGGGAGCAGAGCGGCTGAAGGCTCTGCTCCCCACGGTGATGAGTCGAGCATGGGGGACAGTGAGGTGGATAGAGGAGGAAGATCTGAGGGAGCGGGAGGGACGGCGATGTGTAGGAGTTCTGATAGATATGGAGGGGCAAGGTTTGGATGGCTTTGAAAGTATGGAGAAGGATTTTAAATTGTATTCTGAATTGAACCGGAGCCAATGGACTGCTGAAGAACCGTTTATATGAATAATGAGGGGGTTTCTGGTGATGACACGAGCTGCTGAGTTCTGAAGATTTGAAGTTTATGGAGGGATTTTTGAGGAAGGCCAAAAGGAGAGAGTTACAGTAGTCAGGAGGGAGTGACGAGGCTGTGGATATGGATGGAGGCAGTGTGAGGGGTAAGGGACGGACGGAGGCGGTTATGTTGCGTAGGTGGAAGTATGCAGACCGGCAATATTATTTATGTGTGACTGAAAGGAGAGGGAGGAATCAAGGATGACGCCCAGACTCTTGACCTGAGGGAAGGGACCAGGAGTTGTCGATTGGTAGAGAGAAACTATTGATTTTGGATAGGGTGGACTTGGTGGCTACGAGGAGGAGTTCGGTCTCCTAACCACATGGGACGTGGTTAGGAGAAGAAGAATGCAGAATGGAACTGCCACTTCCGGGATATGATCCACGGTCTCTGGGGCGAAATTCCTGTGTAGTTTGACCCATCCACCAACCCAACCAACCTCCTTGAGAAATTAGAAAATTGTGTCCCTGTACACGAATCAATAGAATAAATAACGTCACCATTTTACCAACTGCCATGAGACTGGGCTGTACATTTAACTAATGTCACAAGGCTGGCCGGCTGGCTGGTAAGCTAGCTTGCTTGCTTGCTAGGGGCTAATTGTTCAGCAGTAGGCCTACAGAGAGAGAGAGGTCAATTACGGTCTTTATATTTAATATCACAGTACAGAATATTAGTTTATAAAAGTTAGTTTATTTTGTAAAGTGTTACGTGGACATCGGGGAAATTAAACGCCACACACGGGAGATGGAGTTGGTGGACGAGACACAATCCGTGGTCTTTTGGAGATGCAACAACGGGAAAATAAAACGCCACATGAGCGACACAACGACGGTCACTGGGGTGAAAGTCCTGTGTTGTTTGACCATCCACCAACCCAACCAACCTCCCTGCGCGGATTTTGGGTTTTTCATACTCCTCGTTACCGTAGTCGTGCTGTGATCACAAAAGAAGCTTCCCATTGAAATACATTAGTTTTAAATTTTGGCTCACCACCATGAAAAAGACAACATGAAAGTGTCCGTGAACACAAATCAATACATTAAATAGCGTGACCATTTCACAAACTGCCCGGAGACTGGGTTGTACTGTTATAAGAGAATAAATGTACCTACATGTAACATTAGTTATGTATATCTTGTTTTACGTATGCCATCTTATGGATATATTGTGCAAAAATACTGTAGTTATTCCAATAGTTCGAACCTGTGTGCTCTTATGTGTATTGGATTGATCAGTTTAGATGAAAAATTAAAGGAACCTTGTTTTAGTTGTTTTCTTTTGTTTGTTTTTTCCTCACTCTCGCTTTCAAGTTAACAGCCAATCAGATGAATTGGCTCTTTGGCTGACGGCCTACATGCTTATAGCACTCACCCTGCTAGGATTCCTTGTTTTTTCCACAGCAGCCTCCGTCTTTAAAGCCTTTTCAATACCTCTGTGAGCATCTTCACTTGGATGTTTAGTCTTAACACCTCCAGTGGTTTCATGTTTATCAGGCACTTCCTGGACAGCTTTCCTGATAGTATCCAGGGGTCCTTCCTTAACCAACTCAGACCCCAGAGAGCTGGTTGAAGTTGAGAGAGTTTGACTGACGGCCAAACTTTTCCTCTCTGGCTGAGCCGAGCCATTGTAGTTGATTTTGAGGTGACACTTTACTCTAATGGATTTCCGCACCACAGCCACTTTGACTGGATCTGCAGATGACCTTTGCTTTTTACCCCCATCCCCAGTCTGTGCTTCCTCCTTCCCAGTAACAACTCTCTTTCCATTAGCTGGCACATCTTTGTTCTGCTGAAGAGAAGAAAAATTACAAATGTAAGACAGAAGACAGCTGTACAATACATGATACATGTAAGCTTTTTGATAAAACTACAGTACCTGGTTTGGTGTTTTAGGTGAAGACCGTGATCCAACTTTAGCCTCAACATCTTTTAGATCCAGTTTGGAAAATCTTTTTGTTTCCACACTGCGAGGTCTGATGGTAGTGAACACAGCTGTCTTTGGAGAAGTTGAAGCAGCAGTGGTTGGTTTTCTTTTTGCTGCTCTGGCTGGCCAACTGGTGGTAGGTGGGGAGGGCTTGGGGTTAACTGCACATCTTTCAGCTTCCTCAAGGGGAGGATATATGACTTCATTAGGATCCTTATCTAGATTGGTAAAAGAGAGAGATAAAGATAATTTCTGAGTGGTTTCACAAAGGTCCTCAGAAGCAGGAGCCTCTGTCTGGCTTCCCACAAGTAGACCAAGTGGACAGGGAACTCCAAACCCTTCTACCACCAGCTCTGGGCTCTTATCATCAGCTCCACTCACAGCCAGAGCCCCCTCCGTTGTTGCAGCAGAGCCACCTGAGTTCATCAAGCTGTCGCTGAGTTGACTAGTTGAGCTTGTGAGGGTCATGCTTCTTCTCCTCACACTCATATCAGAGCTCACAGACAGAAACAAAGCCTCCTCTTCATCATCATCATCATCAGCAGGGATTTCTGTTACGTCTGAGTCTGAAGTTGAGGAGCCATGCCTTTGCCCATTACTGCTTCCACTGCTGAGTTCATCATTATTATAACGGCTACTGCTGTTTGTCACCTGGGACAGCGCCAGAGTCAAGTTGTCATTGTCGTCCCAGGTGTCTTGGCAGTATTCACAGCTGTTTGCATCCAGGTAAACCGACTCAGAGTTGTCGATGGATTCTGATAGCTCTGTTGCTGTTTGTATCTTTCCCACAGGGACATCATCATTGTCATCTGGTGTACCTTCCTTCTCTGACACCCATTTTGAAATTACAAGATCTGTCATTTTGTCTGTTTTGGTCATCTCTGTCGACGTCAGGGTTACCTCAAACATGTCATAATCAAGGGGGCTGTCAGTCCTGCCCCCACTCAGGCTGCTCAGACTCCGCAGAGACTCAGGAGACAACTCTCCCAGACAGGAGGAAGAACAGGAAGAGGAGGAGGCAATTGGTAAATCATTCCCATTGTGGTCTCCTGCACTGTTAGGAGAGAGCCTCATGCTGGATCCATTTTCCCCCCTGAAAAGGAAACCCTCACTGGCCTTAGTAACACTCATCTTGGCCAGTAAGGCAGAGGATCAGTCACTCGTTACAATGTTGTAACTTTCTTCTGATCCATTATAGGGTTTTACAGTATTTGCCCATTGGCTTTCTGTTGTTGTTATTGCTGGTTATGGAAGCACTATGAGCAGTGCTCTTTACAGCTATTTAGCTTTAATCCTCTTTAAGTAAGTCATTGTAAGTCATTGTGTCCTTGTCAAGTGTAGAACTGTCATTTAGAAAAGTATTCCATTATGGGCCTTGATCCTTGCACGTTCACATTTTGGGAGTCTGCTTCTGAAAACATCTGAAAAACAGCAAGAAGAAAGGAAAATTAAATGTTTCAACTTGTAATTTTGACAAAACAGCATAACTGTATCAATCAAATCCATGGAATTATCTCAATTGGGGATAATTGCCATCCTCCTCTCAAGCATCATAAACAACAACACCGGAAAAAAACAACTTAATAACTATTAATAATAATTAATAATTGTTAATAAGACAATTTAATAATTAGTTGAACATTATTATGTTGGTATGTATTATATACATTCTGTTAGGTCCTGAAACAAAAACTGATGGTATTTGATTTTCCCTCAACACTCCCCTCTGCAGGCTAAAATCAAGAATGATTAGATATAGATTTTGGTGCATTACTCATTGTGCATAGATACAAACTTTAACAAACTCTTTGAGGTGAGCCTTAAATATCCCTTTTAAAATGAGTGGAAAGGCAAGTCATAGCAAGTCAAACTCCTTCTGGAAGTGAAATCTGTTCTTGGTGTGGAACAGATTTTGACCCGTGCATCCATCTTCCATCCATCTTCATCCACTTATCTGGGGTCGTGTCAGGTGATTTTGACCTGTATCAATTATTTTCACAACCAGAAACCTCAGGGGAAACCTGTTTGAACGTAACACAGCTCTCTGTGCACGTGTGTATGTGGGTCAGGGACAAAGAGAAAAGAGAGGAGCAGCTATATAAAGGCAATCAGATCCAGGACGGTGTTCCATTTCCAGTAATGACAGCAGGGTCCCTAGGCTGCATAAGTTCACTTACTTCCAGGTAGACAGACAGAGAGAAGGCACAAGTTAAAAGCCTTCAACTACTCTGGAAAACAGGATGTCGGAATCTTTCTCTTATCCAAATGAGTTTTAGAGGGGAAAAATGAGCTGTCACAAACTAAACTCTCCATATAAACCAGTCTATAACACAAACGCAGATCCATTTTCTCAGTTTCTTTTCATCTAAGTAAGCTTCTTAGTTGCTACAGAAGTTCCAAGCCACTAATTCCCAATAACACAAAATGTTGAAGTCACAATTCATGAACAATAAAAAAGTATGTTGCTACATTAAGTGTAGAAGTGTTTCCAGTGCTCCAATTTTCAAAATAGAATGTGGACAAAATAACAAACACCACTTAAAAAGAAAGTTCTGTAAACACAGTCATAGTCTTGTGAAATAGTCAGGCACTTTCCAGCTACATAATCCCTACCGTCTACCTCTCAACTAATCTATAACGTATAAGCAAGGGTTGGGGCTAGCAATGGTCAAATGAAGCTTTGCGAACCACTTTCTTTCATTTCTGAGCTCACTAGATGGCGCTCTCTGTTCAACAAAGGGTTGAAAACACGTTAAATTGTCATTCGTTTAATCTTTTTCTTTGACCAAAGAGCACCATCTAGTGAGCTCAGCTAAGCTCAAAATAAAGACAGTGGTTCGTGAGGCTTCATATGACCATCACTGGTTGGGGCAAGTCAGAGAGAAAGCCAGACTCAATGTCATTTTTTTAAACAGTCCCATCACCTTAGTTCCATAGCTCCACCAGGTTTGGTTTGCAGGATTGATTGCAGGGTTTACGCAGGCAATATTTTCAACACAAGCATTTCTCTTTTGTGACGCAGAATAAGCAGTACACATCTGATAATGATACTGGTTGGAATGCAGGTACACTGTAAGCAGAGAGTATGTCTGTCACAAAATTGCAATTGCAACTATAAAACAAAGGTACAAGCGGCCAAAATAGGTTTCGTCAGGAGGGTGGCTGGCGTCTCCCTTAGAGATAGGGTGAGAAGCTCAGTCATCCGAGAGGAGCTCGGAGTAGAGCCGCTGCTCCTTCGCGTCGAAAGGAGCCAGTTGAGGTGGTTCGGGCATCTGGTGAGGATGCCTCTTGGGCGCCTCCCTAGGGAGGTGTTCCAGGCACGTCCAGCTGGGAGGAGGCCTCGGGGAAGACCCAGGACTAGGTGGAGAGATTATATCTCCAACCTGGCCTGGGAACGCCTCGGGATCCCCCAGTCGGAGCTGGTTGATGTGGCTCGGGAAAGTTTGGGGTCCCCTACTGGAGCTGCTGCCCCGCAACCCGATACCGGATAAGCGGATGAAGATGGATGGATGGATGGAACTATAAAACAGGCCTGAGACAAAAGGCCCACATGACAATTTACAATTTATCAGGTGGGCATCAGATATCTAGTATTCTCCACTGTGAGAAGTTTTACTAAGAGATTTACACTTCAGAGAACTAGCCAAGTTCTCAAGTTCTCACTCATGTCATAGATTTGACTAATGGAAATACAGTTATACTTGGCGCTGAAGGCTCCGCTCCAATAATGCTCCCTGGATCAGCAAAGCCCATGCTAAGATGAAACAGGGAGCTGAACCCCCCCCCGTCTTGATGTGAGACTGGCTGTAATTGGTTTGTGACAGATGGAAATGATAATTCAATTAATTAATTTAATTCAATTAGTGGGCATATGACTTTGGTGTCCAGCATGAACTAACACCATGTTAAATTATGTACTGATGAAAGGTCATTTTATTATGGTTTATGTTTTTTGAGGGCATTCTTTCCCCTCAACAGTGCACAGTCCCATGACATGCACATGTTTCAGTCTTTCATATGACTATGATATAGACAAATTAATTGTAATGCTCCAATTCCATAACCACACTCCGACAAGATTTATTTTATCATGCAAAGACTAAAAGGCAAAGAGAGAAAGACACAGTAAAATATTGTCCTACATTACACTCAGACAGGGTGACCAGCCTGCTTTCTCTGACATGAAGTCTCTAAAACCGAACTGACTTTTCCTGGCTCACAAACCAAACGTCTCATCCATTCCTGTTAGGATCAGTCTCACTTTAGGCTTCCGGGGGCCCCACTGTGAGTGTGCGTGAGTTGAAGTGAATAACAGGGTTAATCCAAAAGTTCATTAGATTATAGTTGACACACTTGTCAAGCAGGCAGTGCTGGAGGAAGTATTCGGATCATTTTTCCCCAGTAAAAGTAATAATGCACAATGTAAAAAATACTCTGCTACACTCCTGCATTGAAAACACAACTTAAGTAAAAGTAAATTATGTCGGTGTAATCAGAAAAAAATGTATTAAAAGCAAATGTACTCATAATGTTGTGTCCGCCATGATTGTTATACTATTATATAATTAGAAAATTATTATTATTATTATTATTATTTTTATTATTATTACTACTACTAATGCATTCATTTAAAATCAGGATTTTACTGAACAGGAGTCAACCAAAAATATTAATTTGTAAAGTAACTAAAACAGTCAGTAAGATGTAGTAGTAGAAGATGTTGTAGAGTATAAAGTACCACATTTTCTTTTGAAATATTGTGTAGTAGAAATGGAAAGTAGCTAAAGTACCTCACGTTTGTATTTACTAGTGTAAGCAGGCTATGCCCAGAGGGGGATGGAACGTGAGAGAAGAGAGTGAGTGTAGGCCTTCCACGCTGATGGAAAACTCAGTTAAGCCTGAGTAGCTTCTCATTATGAATAAGGCAGTTCCGTGTTTACAAAAGCAGATGTGATGCATGTTGTTTTACTAACTCTGTAACATCTCAGCATCCAAGAAATGTCTGATCTTGCAAAATAAATGAAAGAACAAGACTGTTAACAAATGCATGCAAGGCATAAATATGTAATTTATCTTAAAACTACTCTTTCGAACTCCTCCTAGGCCGTGCGACCAATCTATACTAAACTTAGAAACATAGCATCTCCATTGATTAAAGAATGCACAAATTACATACAAAGTCATTTGTAAGCTAAAGGTAATGTTAGCTGACCTATATATAGCTGTCAGAGTTAGCTTTGACCTCAAACCTTCTAATAGCTGTATTCTCAGTAACAATCTGCAAGAAACATGTTGCTTATAAATCACTAAAATAGTAGTTCCAGCACTGTTTGGTTTATTGATATTATAAATATCGATATTGAAATCAATCAATATCAACAAACCAAATCTTCCGTTTGGTGTATTGTTTTTGTGTATTGTTACAGCTCTGATATTGATCATATCTAGTAATGAAGTTTTAACCATGGGCAACGCTTCTTTAAGTAGTCTCGTTGGGATGGGGTCTAAGAGACAGGTAGACGGCTTAGCTGAAGAGACCTTTACATTAATCTTTGAAGGTCTATACGATAAAAGCAGTCTAAGTATAAATGTTAGGTCTTTACGTTCTTTCTAGCAGTTCTGCGTTTAAAGGTGAACCATTAGAAGTTACGGGCAAAAAGTGAGGAATTTTTTCTCTAATTGTTATAATTTTATCATTAAAGAAGCTCATGAAGTTGTCACTATTCAGAGCTCTAGGAATAGATGGCTCAGTAGAGCCTGGCTACAGTGCTGAAAAGAAACCTTGGGTTGTTCATATTTTCTTCTATAAGTGACGAGTAATAGTCTGATCTGGCATTTCTGAGGGCCTTCCTATATGCTTTCAGACTGTCTTACCAATCCAAACGAGATTCTTCTATGTTTCTACGTTTGGTGGAACGTCATTTACTTTCAAGTTTTCGCGAGATTTGTTTTCATTTGCGAGTTTGGGAGTTATACCAAGGTGCTAGTTTCC
>NC_045734.1:30875837-30876444 GCF_008692095.1 Etheostoma spectabile
CATCTTCTTTTTGAGAGGAGCAACAGAGTCTAAAGTTGGCAGGCTGTATCACCGTCTACTAAATTATCAATTTGGGAGACATTAATATACTTATAAAAACACAATATTCTGTGCTGTGTTGTTTTACTTGGTACATACTTCAAAAAAAACTTTGCATGGGAGCTATTTCAAGAAAATTTAAGCTATAGTGCTAACTGTGTGATATTAATAAATGTCTGCTACCTTTAAGCCATTGCTAAATGAGTTTATACAAAGCTAGTTAAGCCTATCAGCTTCACAAAACTTTATTTCTCAGTGTGGCTATGTTTACAAAATGGTGTCGTCGATGCGTTTTACGTAATCTCTGAGAAAGGACAATAGGGTTCAGCTTTGGAGACGAAGAGGACAGAATGACCTCTTCTGAAGCGTCCTTCATGTTTTTTTGTTTCTCCTGATAACAACTGCATGGAGACAGATTGGAAGTCTGCTAATTTTAAGTTATTTTAGATTTGGATTCCCAGCCACACCAGCACAGAGAAGGACCCAAGACGTATATATAAAAATAGTATTTTTATTATGTTCTGTTTAATAACTTCTAAAAAAGTGAGAGAATAAAAAACATGGATTG
>NC_045734.1:30876461-30876838 GCF_008692095.1 Etheostoma spectabile
AAGTTCTATTTTAACCTCATTGGTCCACAGAACTTGTTTCCACAATGCATCAGGCTTGTCTATATATTCGTTTGCAAGCTTCAAACGAGGATTTTTGTGGTGAGGACGTAGATGAGGTTTTCTTCTGATGACACTTCCATGAAGAACATATCTGTACAAGTATCTCTTTATAGTGGAATGGTGTATCACAACTCCAGTGTCTGCCATGTCTTTCTGGAGGGATCGTGCAGTCAAACGTGGGTTTAAGCTTGCTTTTCTCATAAGCCTGCAAGCTGTTCTGTCTGATATTTTTCTTGATCTGCCAGATCTTGCTTTAACCTCCACTGTTCCTGATGACTGCCATTTCTTAATTACATTCTGAACAGAGGATATTGGCA
>NC_045734.1:30876848-30879773 GCF_008692095.1 Etheostoma spectabile
CTTTGCTATCTTCTTATAGCCTTCTCCTGCTTTGTGAGCGTCAACTATTTTCAATTTCAGTTTCCTAGACATCTGCTTAGAAGAAGCCATGGTGCTGATTGTTGGGGCAAGGTCAGATGATTTAAAACCTTAAGATTGAAATCGCGGTCTTTCCAGACGATGATAAAGAACAATCCATGACACTTTCAGGTCTCAGCTTTCAAAAGGGGGTGGTGCATGCTATAAACTCTGCAAGGTGCCCAAACTTTTGCAGACGCCATTTTTTTGTTTTCTGTTATTTTGAAAGTGTAAATGATGGAAATAAAATCTAACTTTTTGTGACATATTATACAAATGTCTAATCTGTCATTTGATGCCTTTTGGAAATTGTTCCATCTTTTCTTGGCTTCTTTTTGCAAATTAATAAAAAAATTTACCTGGGGTGCCCAAACATTCGAGCCCCACTGTATATACATACAAATATTGTTTCAGGAAGGACAGGTTATCAGTTTTAAGCTTGCGACCCTTGTGAGCTACTTCACTGTTGGTGTCTGTCCTATTTGCAACAGCAGGATAGTATGAACACTAACAGCTGTGCAATTGCAGAGGCAACAATACCCAATCAGGCTTCAGAATCATCCACCTGACAGCAGCACCTAAGGCACATTTCAGACACAACACAATGGCTTACACACGTTGTTTTATATAACACAATCAAGCTCAAGTCAACTGTATTCAAGTGATTTAAAATGCAAAAAGTGTGTGAATGAATTAGCTAATGACAGTCCAATCTTTTCTATTTCCCAATACAAAAACTTGCTCATTATTTCAGACTTTGAATAAAATCCAATCCAGCTATGTGCTGAATTCATTTTGAACCAAATCCATTGGGTGGATTTTCTTTCAGCCGGGCACACAGCCAACCGTGGAGTTGTTAACAGGCAGTAGGAAGCAGGTTCACCTTCCCTGGTATCACTGCACACCAGTACAGGCATGTCACACAAACAGTAATAATGACACAAGTTAGTCATAGACACACACACACACACACACACACACACACACACACACATACACACACACTGACAAGGTTTCACTTAAAGTTAAACTCAGCCTAGCACTGCCTCACACACAAAGGACACCTCCAATGCAGAAAAGGTAGTTGCCATAGCAATATACAGATTGCTTAGTCATTCTGAGAGACGTTGACTGCGACTGTGTGCAAGTGACTTAATAACAGCCTGTGTCATTCTGCCATAAGGATTTTTCCACCTGATGTTTAATGGTGAGAGCATGTTTGGATGTGCATGTGAACATTTGTATGTAAGCAGTTATTGCATATATTCTATTTGGGCAAGGTGAAATGCTACAGACAGCCCAGTTACAGTGCTTGAGAGTGAGAGATCGCAGGAGGGAAACAATATTAGGATCAATGAGTGTCAGGAGAAACTATAAAATATGGTGAGTCACTGCTGACGGAGAAAGAGGCAGCATTTGAGCCATGGAGGGATTCTGATGAAGGTGAGAGTTGTGTGGAGAGTAACAAGGTGCTAGATTTAGAAACAGAGGTTGGATGGCTGCCAGTCCTAGAAGGACTGGTCCTGAGGTTACACTTCAGTGTAGCTCGAGATGTTATACAACCAGCTGGCTGTCCCTCACCAGCTTTGACAACACAACTATCCCAACAGATCAATACCTAGATACAGGACAGTCGATGAGGATTAATTTGGACTGTAGCCTTATTAGCAGGGATGTACTCTAGTAGTAAATATACATGCCAATCAAAACAAAAGTGACACATTTGTAATAAAGTGTAGTGGTAAACAGGGTTAAGCTGCATTTGGGATTCACCGTAACCCAATATTAGGCCACACCACTAATTTATAATGGTACTGATTTTGATATTTAGACTAAACAAAGTTCAAACTAGTAATGGTACTCTCTATATGAGCATTGCAGTAGTGCTTGCGAGGTGGGAATGAAATCAAAATGAAATACAAGACCAAAACACGTGATGTGTCCATACATGGTCTGATCTGTTCAGCGGTTTTACTTCATGAACCAAAAGAATTCTTGAAACTAGAGTTAATGCAATGAAGAGCTTACTCAAGCCCTCTGCTCAAACCCAATTGGCAATCTTTTGAAAAATCTCATTGGTTCTAAGACAGCTTTTGCAGAGTATAAAATATAACATACAAATTTATAGCTTTTCAAAACATGATCACTGCTCTCTCTGCCTCTGTGTGACCTGATGTTTTGCTGCTTTCCAAGCTGCTGTTTGATTCTGTTTACACAGACAGAGCCTCCTCTGGAAACAGTGACGCCTCAGTACCGGCTACTGAACTTTATTAGCAGGTTATGTCATCCTCCAATAGTAATAATCAGAACTGGTTAGTAACAAGTTGTAACAGTTAGCTTTACTGGGGACCTGAAAAAACTAAGGACTGTCACAGTAAGAGAAGCATAACATTTTTTAAAGAAGTTAAAGTCTGTAAGATTTGAATTGGGTTGTTTCTAGCAGCAGGCAGGTGCAGACTGTCTGACATTGTAGATTGGCAGCTCTATCTAAGTAGAAGTACTGATTTAATGCCTTTGCTCAAGAACAAGTACCATAAAACAGGCTTGGAAATTTACTTAAAGTATAAAAGTAAAAGTAGCCTTGTTTTTATGCAAAGTTATCTGGACCACATGAATGTTACTAGAGTGCACACTGAGGAACTTCAGTGGACATGGACAAAAGTTCTTTATCTGCCATTGGCTACATCTTAAATGGATGTCTGCCTATAGGCCTAAAACATCACATATATGATTATTGTGACAGAGATTAAGATTGTGACTGAGTGACAAGATATTAACTCAATTGGGATTCTATGAGAATTCACAAATGCAGTTTCTCTTTTTTAATCTTCCCCTTAACATTTAAAGGACTCTACATGTATGTGTGTG
>NC_045734.1:30879783-30880048 GCF_008692095.1 Etheostoma spectabile
TGGCTTCTGGAAAGAAAATAAAGGATTAAATATGAATTACTAAACAGACATTCATTAAGAAGTTGCCCATACTTTTAGAGCACATTGACTATCTCAAACATCTCTCTCAGATAAAGCTGAGGATAATTGGCAATGTCTTGCTGCCAGAGATGGGAAGTAACAAAGTACAAACACTTCGTTACTGTTCTCAAGTAGATTTTTCAGATATTTTTACTTTAATTTACTATTTATTTTTTTGGCTCCTTACATTTTAACACGAATATCG
>NC_045734.1:30880058-30902001 GCF_008692095.1 Etheostoma spectabile
TACTCCTTACATTTCACAAAATTGGCTTGTTACTTTAGTTTTGTACAAATCGTCTATCAGGTGTGATTGTGAGTGTACTGTATGTCGGAGAATAGCGCGGACAGGCGCCTCACATCGCGAGCGGGCCCGCACGCCACACGGAGACAAAAGTCAGAGACAAGAAAAAGACTAGCTGTCCGGAGGATAATCAGCTTAAGCCTGTTGTTGTATTGGTCTATAGTTCTTGCAAATTTTAAAGTTAGCTTGTTTGTGTTCTTCACCTGTTAGCTAGGTTATTTTTTTTAATTATATATAAAAAAAATTATTATTATACTTTATTAATCCCACAAGGGGAAACTACACTTTTCACTCTGTTGTTATTACACACATTACACACAGGCCTGAATTACACACACAGGACCTACACATGCACTAATGGAGAGATGTCAGAGTGGGGGGGCTGCCCATGGAAAGGCGCCCCGAGCGGTTGGGGGTTTGGTGCCTTGCTCAAGAGCACCTTGGCAGTGCCCAGGAGGTGAACTGGCACCTCTCCAGCTACCAGTCCACCACCATACTTTGGTCCGTACGGGAACTTGAACCAGCAACCCTCCGGTTCCCAACCCAACTCCCTATGGACTGAGCTAGGTTACACCTGTTAGCTAGGTTACCCCTGGCTGTTGATTCGATATAATGGCGATTGTTGAACGTCCTTGCTCAGTAAGATAATGTAATTAATAGCTATTATTTACTAGCATATATGATTCCTACGCACTGTGTCTGGTAGCCTTTACAATGTTATTTATTTCTTTTATTACCACACAAACAGCCATAGCAGAGCTACCCCCCCCCCCCCCCCCCATGTTTAAACCGATGCTTGACTGTAAGAAAGCATCAACAGAGAGAAGTTGTCTCCGTCCGTGTTTTAACAGACACACCTGGGGTAAAGTTGGAAACCAGAATCAGCTTTAATACAGTCCTAATCTAGTCCTCACCAAGTTTCAGTTTCTTTGTCATTCGCAAGGCTACTTTTACTTTTATCCTTTGAGTAAATTTCCAAGCTTCTACTTTGTTACTTTTACTTGAGTAAAGACGTTAAATCAGTACTTCTACTTTTACCAGAATCATTTTTAACAGAATTATCTGTACTTCTACTTGAGTACGGTAAGTGAGTACTTTTGCCATCTCTGCTTGCTGCTTGCCTGCCCAATCTCTGTGATCTCTGTTTTCATCATTTTCATCATCCATACTACTTCATGCTAACATAAGCGCCATCAAGCCGCAATGATTTGCCATGAATGAATGCAGAATGTCGCAGAATCTGTTGAGTTGTATTGGTGGTGCGTCAAGCGCAACCTACAGTATATTCCCATCGAATCAGATTGAATATGTTATTAATGACGCGAAAAATAATAACGGTAGCTCCAGTGAAATTTCCAACTTCGCCCCAGGTGTGTCTGTTAAAACACGGACAAAGACAACTTCTGTCTCTTGATGCTTAATTACAATCAAGCAGCGTGCAACATAGCTAACAGGTGAAGAACACAAACAACAAAATCACTAGCTAACTTACTTTAAATTTGCAAGAACTATAGACCAATACAACAACAAGCTAAAATGAACTGACAGCATAAGTTATTCGACTTACAGCAACAACGGCGAAATTAAACGTCACACGCCATTGAAAACAATAAGACGGACCGCAGCATGCGGGACTTGTTACAACAATGGGACGGTTGTGGTTCGGAAATGAACAACAGGGAAAGGAACCGGCACACACAGGAGGCGGCAACAACAACGGGACAGTTATGGTTAGGAGAAGAAGAACGCGGAAAGGAACTGCCCCGCGATCCCCGGTCTCCAGGGTGGAAAACTGTGTTGTTTGACCTATCATCCACCCAAACCAACCTCCTCACGAGGCTTTTGAATACTACTCGCTTCGTAATTCATGAATGATTCCCATTAAAATACATTAGTTCAGACTTCGTGCTCACACCACAAAAAAAACAAGAAAATTGTATCCCTATACACAAATCAATAAATTAAATAACGTCACCATGTCACACACTGCCATGAGACTGGACTATGGTATGAGCTGGCCCAAAGCCCAGGGTGGGAAAGGGTGAGCAGGTTCGGGATGGCAAGTGGCAGCATCCCTGATCTCTACACTGACGATGCCAGGACTGCGACAGCTGCGGGCGAAGATGAGAGCCCAACTGCTGAAGGACTTTAATGCTGCCTTCAAGCTATCACTTCCTGAATGTTCGTCCGAGAGACGGGGTCAATACAGGGAGTACAGACCGAGCATCACGTGTCCATGTCCCATCTGAGCAGCACACAAACCGGCTGCAGTCGATGGTGGAGGTTGACATGCCATCTCATGTCAAGTTTTTATTAATTATTGTTATATTTGGATTCAAACGGTCTTCTTTCTCTGTCTGTTTGTCCCCCATAGTGAGTCAGCAGTACTGAAATGTAGGCGCCCGATCAACGTACAGTTTTTTTGCCTCTTCCCTCGTTGTAAGTTCCCAATATCTGAGTAAAATGGAACACAATATAATCTGCAGTGACATGCTCCACCTGGGGCATCCAGTGGAAACCAACACCTGATGACTGACATATATGAATAGCCACTAACATGTGCGCTTTATTCCAATTTAGGGCAGGAATGTTGCCCCAGACAGTCGACATGTTAAGTCGCATTGAAAAAAAGACACCTTTAAACCCACTGCATGCAGTTCAGTGAAACAGTGCTCCAACTGTGCATAAGTACATTATGAAGTGATTTAGTTACATGTGCAATCTTCTCAAAAAGCATCTGGATACTGTTTTCAGCACCATCCTCAAGCACTACAAAGTAAAGACTACAAGACTGCTTTATATCTTCAGTTTGGCCCCAGCACTTCACCTTGGCAATTATTCGATTTATGTTTGACTTTATATAAACTTCTCAGCACATACTGAAACATGGTAAGCTACAGGCAAAGGCTTTAATGAGCTACTCCAAAAATTAACATGAGTCCCAAATTCAGTTACATTTACTAAATATACATGTACTAGTATAATAAAAATCGTAATTGAACTGTTTCCTATAAATGAATGTAGTTTGATGACACAATAACTGTTGAATGATTGGCTTGTTTTGCACCAGCCAACCTCTCAAAGTGCACGGAACATTTGCATTCCAAAGAACCTATGCCCCAGAACACACACACTCGCACACAAAGTGGAAAAAAACACACTATCGTTCATAACTGTAGACACAGACATAACTTACTCTTCCGTCTCCTTCTTCTCAGGCTTAAAAAAACATCCAGCTAATAATTATGGAAGCTTGCTCACACTCCTCGTTTCAAACTCACATGCACTTGGCTGGCTGTCCACCTCCGCACAGTCCTCGCTGCACTGCAAGTTCATGACTGCGTCGTATCTTATCCCATCACTGCTGTGTGTGTGTGTGTGCGTGGGTGTGTGTGTGTGTGTGTGTGCGTGCGTGTGTGAGTGTATGTGTGTGCGCACAGGCGAGGTAAGACTACGCAGGTTCTGACGGTGGTCAAGAGAGGGAGGAGACAGCGAGACAGAGAGAGAAAGAGAGAGAGAGAGAGAGAGAGAGAGAGAGAGATACACACCTCCCCTTTTTGTTCTGAAACACGAGCATGCAGCTCAGTGCTGCAGTAACAAGAAAAATACACTTTCTTCAAGGTCTAGTTTGGGAAGGGGATAGTCAGTGCTATGTATGTTACAAAGGTTCACAGAGGAAACAAAGAGGGAGGTTTTGGACTGGAGAGGAAAGGGGCAATGAAAATAATAAAAATGTAACCCCTACATTTGGATGAAAAGGAAGGAGGAGAAGTAGAGGGAGGAGTAGAATAGAGTGAAAAGGAACAATCCAAGTACAATGACAGAAAACAAAATTAAACTGCTAGTCTTTTTTACATGACAGACAATTACAGACTAAAAGTCAAACGCGCGTCTTTGGCGACCCCCAAAGAGGTTTTTAGCCAGCGCCAGAAAAAATAATAACGATCGCCAAAACATCTGATATTAAGCAACCAGCTTCTCTCTCATCCACAGCTTCTATGTTTTAAACATGCGGCTGGTGCAGAAAGCTCTGCTATCAAGCCAACGCTAATGGGATCTCCGTTTGCAGAGGCTGTACTGGACTCTCCCAGTAACCGTGCTGCTACTCCGACTGTTGTTTGTGCATATGCATCAAATAAGAGTTCAGAGTACTCAGCCTTCTTGGAGACCTTGAATGGAGTTCTGTATGGGGCTCCTGTGGGGGACGCCATAGTTCTGCTGTGGGATTTCAACACACACGTGGCCAATGATAGGAATACATGGAGAGGCGTGATTTGGAGGAACGGCCTCCATGATCTAAACCACAGTGGTTGTCTGTTGTTGGACTTCTGTGCTAGTCATGGATTGTCCATAACAGACACCATGTTCAAGCGTAGGGATGCTCATAAGTGCACGTGGTACCAGAGCACCCTAAGCCAAAGGTCAATGATTGATTTTATAATTGTTTCATCTGATTTGAGGCCGTATGTTTTGGACAATCGGGTGAAGAGAGGGGCAGGGCTGTCCCAGGCCCATCTGGTGGTGATTTGGGTCAGGGGGTGGGGGAAGACTCTGGACAGACCTGATAAGCCCAAACGGGTAGTGCGGGTAAATTGGAAACATTTGGAGGAGGCCCATGTCCGACAGACTTTCAACTCACATTGGGCATGGGGCATTGAACCTGAGTGGACAATGTTCAAAGTTTCCATTGCTAAAGATGCAGTGGAGAGCTGTGGTCTTGGGGTCTTAGGTGCCTCAAGTGGCGGTCACCCACAAATACCCTGGTGGACACCGGTGGTCAGGGAAGCTATCCAACTAAAGAAGGAGTCTTTCCGGGATATGCTATCCCAGAGGGATTCAGAAGCAGCTGCAAGGTACTGAAGGGCCCAATGGGTGCAGCCTCTGCCGTGAAAGAGGCAAAGCAGTGGGTGTGGGAGAAGTTTGAAGTAGACATGGAGAAGGACTTTTGGTCGGCACCAAGGTGCTTCTGGAAGACCGTTCGCCACCTCAGGAGGGGTAAGTGGAGAACCATCCAAGCTGTGTACAGTAAGGATGGGATGCTGTTAATTTCAACTTAGGAGGTAATAGGGTGGTGGACGGAGCATTTTGAGGAACTCTTAAATCTAGCTAATACGCCCTCTATGGTAGAGACAGAGCTGGAGGATGATGGGGGATTATTGTCAAGTTCCCTGGTGGAAGTCACTGAGGTAGTTAAACAACTCCACAGTGAAGGGACAATGGACTGGGAGAATGGTCGGAGAATTGGCGTAGCAGGTGCGGTATTACATTCAATTTATTGCGCTATTGTGATGAAAAGAGAGCTGAGCCAGAAGGCAAAGCTCTCAATCTACTGGTTCAGTTTTTGTTCCTACCCTCACCTATGATCATGAAGGCTGGGACATGACCGAAAAAACGAGATCCAGGGTACAAGGGCCGAAATGGGTTTCCACAATAGGGTGGCTGGTGTCTCCCTTAGAGATAGGGTGAGAAGCACAGTCACAGGGAGCTTGGAGTAGAGCCGGTTGTCCTTTGTGTCAAAAGGAGCCAGTTGAGGTGTTTCGGGCATCTGGTAAGGATGCCTCCTGGGTGCCTCCCTGGAGAGGTGTTCCAGGAGGAGGCCTCGGGGAAGACCCAGGACTAGGTGGAGGAAGTATATCTTCAACCTGGCCTGGGAACACCTCAGGATCCCCCAGTCGGTGTTGGCTAATGTGGCTCGGGAAAGGGGAGTTTGTGGTCCCCTCCTGGAGCAGCTGCCCCCGCAACCCGATACCGGATAAGCAGACGGATGGATGGGGGGATGGATGGATGGATGGATGGATGGATGGATGGTTTTCAGAAACAGGCGAGCAAAAATGGCTCGCTAGCGCCTCTTACAAATCTTCAAAAATGTAGCCCCTGCAGTATGTTTCACGTAGACTAACAAAACTCAGCAAACAGTCCGCCATTTTGAAGTCACTGTGCATAATTTGTGGATTTTTGGTCCTTTCTACACATCGTACTTTATTGAACTCCTCCTAGAGATTTCATCTGATCAACTTCAAATTTGGTCTGTGCCATCTTTAGACCTGAAAGATGAAAAGTTCTTAATAAAAGCATTTATTTTGTTGCAGGGCCTGGCCGTGGCGTGGCAGCCATTTTGTGCTTTTTCTCCATAGAAACAGGAAATGGGTGTAACTTGAGTGTCCAATCTGCCCAAAGTTTTTCAGGTTTCATAAGACTCCAATCCTGAGGACATGTACAGGCCAATATTGACCCATAGTTATAGTGCCACCTAGTCGCAACAGGAAGTAGGCCTAAAAGTTAAGGCGCTATACTTTAATGAACTTCTCCTAGAGATTTTATCAAACGACATCAAAATTGGTGTGTGCCATCTCGCGACCCTAAAGATTAAAAGTTATGAAAAACAAGACTGTTCCTCAAAGAGTTTGGGCATGGCGGCCCTTTTAAGTGTTTAGCAATTAACGAGAAAGTTGGAATGAACAGTGGTATAATAGGGCGTGGAATCAAACACAATCAAGTTCAAAATCAAAGTAGGTAAAGGGTCCAGGCCTGAGAATATCTACGTATATGTCAATATTGACTCGCAGTCATAGCGCTCCTTGCTGGCAACAGGATATCAGCCTTAGATGAATATCTTCATCCAATTTACACGCCGTTCTATGTTGGCCTTTCACAACTCATGAAACATTTGACGTAGACTCTTGTGTGAGGTATCATTGAACTCAGCAGAGAGCTTATTTTTCCTGCTTGTGTTTTAGACGTTGCTAGGTCACTAAGGGTTCCTATGCGGAAAAGGGAAAAGACCCTGCCCTGAAGTATGAGCTGAAAGAGTTAGAGGAACTGCAGTCAGAGGAACTTAATAATCCCCAAATTGGTCCAGTCGGAACACAAGAAAAAAATGGTTCTAGGAATGTTATGTTCTAGGAACTGCAAAAATCCCTCTGGCCGGAAACAGGCTTATACTTTTTTTGCGCATGACAATCTGCACTAACTGCATATTGACTCTCTTTACTACATCTCAGCATCTATTCTGTCTATTTGTGTATATTGTGATATTACTGACCAACATCATCATCTAGACCCCACTTTGCACCAACTTTATGTTGACTCTTTAAAACATTTCAGCATTTTACAGACTGTCTATTCATGCATATTGTATTATTTCTGGTCAACATCACTACATGGTGCACTATTAGCACTAACTGTACATTTAAATTGCACTAGATTCAGCATCTACATAGACTGTTTCAGTTTACTGTGTTATTACTTACCTATATGATTAACCAGACAACAATTTGCTGTACTGTATGTTTAGAAATGATGTTCGGGTTTGGGTCAGGCTTGGTCACATCAGGCTAAAAAGCCATTTGTTGTAAAATGGTTCTCTGGCTCCTTTTAAAGAGCTCATTGCATGTGGATCTTTGTGTGTGGAAAGTGAGCAGCAGAGAGAAAGAGAAAGAGGAAGCAGACGTGTAGATGCGACCGGTGCAGAGTTGGAGGAATAAGTTTACGTTTTGTACACATTGTGCAAGATGTCCATAATGAACCCCAGACTGAAAGCCAAGTTCATTCATTTGCTCTTCAGAAACAGGATTTTAACCCTGACGTTATCCATTTTATAACACTGGCCGTGGAAGTAAATACGTCTCCACTGGGTTTCTAACCATCACGGTTAGAAACAAAGCAATAAGTTTCACAGAAAATGTGCACCGAGATGCTTTTGTGTTTGAAAGAATGTGAGAATGAAGTCAAAAGAAAAATGTGGATTAACTGTAGAGAATAAAACATTTAAAAATGAAAGCCACAAGCAGCATTGGATGCTGTGAAACTGTGAAAGGGGGCGTGGCTAAATCATAGGGTGTGGGTCTTATATTGACTTTTCATCTTTAACGTCTTAAGATGGCACAGATCAAATTTGAAGTCAATCAGATTAAATCTCAAGGAGGAGTTTGTTAGGACTTGTTGAAAATAGCAGACTTCCTGTTGGGTTTAAGGTGTGGCTCCAATGAGCTTTTTGGTACATCATGACATATTACATATGTGTACCACGTTTTGTTAGTCTATATTAAACGTACTGCAGGGGTAAAAATGTTTTTATATTGTAAGGGGCGCAACCAAGCAATTTTTTTGCGCCTATTCCCCAAAACCCTTAAAATACGTACATTTTCACCAGGCTTGATGTGACCGCCATTTTTCAGTTTTCAAGTATGTTAAGCCCCTCAAAAATGCAATTCATTTGCCGGGAAAAGAAAGAAGGAAGAATTATTTGCCCTAAAAATCCCTTGATAATTTCTTGCCAAGATTACTCTCATTTCAGGTTTTGGTAGTGTTGTCTTTTTTAATAATGCGTTTTGTTCATTTGATTTTATTGTCCCTAAGTGTTACATTGAAAACAGTCATTTCAGGTCAATGCGCATTTCCTGTGCTGTACCACAGGGTTCAGTATTGGGCCCAACGTTGTTTATCCTCTACCTCAATGACATTAATGACATTAATGACATTTGTGTTTGTAATTGCTTGTACACACACATCATTGTGTGGCAATAAAAAGTTGCATTTCCTGTGCTGTACCACAGGGGTCAGTATTGGGCCCAACATTGTCTATCTTCTACCTTAATGACATTAATGACATTGGTGTTTGTAATTGCCTGTACACACACATCATTGTGTGGCAATAAAAAGTTGGAGTGCTGTCCTAGTACCTTTATCTATGATAATTAACTTTAAGGATCCAGCACCCAGCCTTTAAAGCTTTCTATGTAAGTGTGTATGTCATACAGCAGAGGATTTGTGTATGGTTGTAATTTGTTTTGCTGTGCTTTATTTATTCCTGATTTGTCTTGTTTTTTACATGTTTATTAATTACCTGTGCTTTAATTATTGATTCATTTTCTGTTTGCATGTTTACTAGTTCCTTTTGTGATTGTTTTGGTTTGTATAACAGTTTTTTTGAGTTTCTGCCGTAGAGCACCTGAATTGACAATGGACAATTACCCTAATTGATGACCTAAACTGACAACCTAAGCCATCAATAGACAATTTTGAGGCAAGGGTCTGGGGGCCTAATCATGGACAAGGAAATGGACTTGTAGGTAAGGGCCACCGGGGCAGAAACCAGGAGAGACAGGTGAGCAGAGGTGAGCAGAGGTGAGCAAAAGTGAGCAGAAGGAGAAACATGGGAGAAGGAGAAACACGTTGATGGGAAGGATAAACACATTGATGATGAAATGAGAAGGGCAAGAAGGAAGAAACACACTGATTTGATCCTACTATGGTAGCCACCCACTGGCAACGGCTGGAGGGATCTGTTGGAAGCCAGACGAGAGTTCCATGACAAGGAGTGTTGTTGAGTTCCAGCAGCTTGGAGTGTTTTACCGTAACAATTCAAATATCATCGTAGTCAGCTAAGTTTTAAACCGTCTAGCCTAGGCTACTGGTAGAGTTTTCTTGTCATAGAGTTGCCGAAAAGGAAGCAGAGGAGAAGACAGGGAAGGCCTAAAAGACGACAAGGCAGAGAAAACAGAGTATCACATTTACTTAAATATATTGTTGTATATTGGTCACAAAAGAAATGAACAAATTAAAAACTTTGGTTTGATTCAACTAACTTTAAATCTTTAAACTTGAACAAACATAACTTCATATTGTTTGGAAATCATGCAATAAACACATATGTTATGATAGTAATTGATAATTAATTAATTGAAAGCAGTATTTCCGCTGTTTACATTTAGCATTGCTGCCGCTGCTTTAGTAATGTCATGAAATGTTTAGTTATGAAATGTCACTCTTTCTATCTATATAATTTATAGGGGTGTGATGAGACATTCAGCTCAAGAGAGAAGACGGTATGCGAGATTGGGTTCACAATAACAAGACAAGATTGTCAAATAATGATGACATAATACAACTGGAAAAAAGTCTTTCATCCAAGGTTTGCCACACACTGTTACATATTCCATATGTATGGTGGAGAGAGTCTCTTCACTCATATAACCAAGGTTACAACTAGGGTTCAAAATTAACTTTGTCATACACCAGCCAAATGGCTAGTGAATGTTCAAATTTTACCAGCCACTCATTAGATTGTCATTGTTTTTTTGGCTGGTGAGTGAAGCAAATCTACCAGCCACTTGCATATTTTACCAGCCACTAACCACTGTTAAATAATATATTTTTTGAACGCTTGTTACAACGTTAACAAGTGTTTTCTGGCTGTGGTTGAGATCAGTTTTGTACTTGAATTTGTACAGTAGAGAGAGAACTCTAAAACAAGTAATGTGTTATAGTACCAACCAAGCGGTCATGCTGGCTGCTTTTGCAGTTGCATCGCGAGACAGCTTTTCACCTTGATGAGAAATCTTGTCACATTCTAATAGCTTCCCCAGCTTTGAAGTTTATGGGAGTTGGCCGGTTGAGAACACTAAACCCAACGTCACACAATGGCAATGTTAGCTAGATGCTAGTCTCGCATTACCAGACATTATTCCACAGCGCGGCGGAGTTGCTACATGCTGCTGTTGAAGGTTATAAAAGTCTCTGCTCTCTCAGCTGACAGTCACCTTTTATTGACTAACTGTAACAACAGCAATTAAACTATTTTATTTTGAAAAGTAGAAGCTAGCTCAGGAACAGCATCAGGTGGGATGGCAGAAGTTTTTTTTTTGCAATCTACAGTCTACAATCTGCATTTATTTTATAGACAGATATATTTTTTAAGTATTTTATTCATAGCATGATAGTCAACGCAAGCTTATTTTATTCCAGATTCAAGCTTTTATTTTGAAAAGTAGAAGCTTGGGGGATGGCGCCATGCGAGACGGCATGAGACTGGGCGGCATGACATGCGACGCTCCAGGCTGCAGTTATACACTCTTGGGTGAGACCGCAGTTGAGTTAGTGGGGGGATGGGCAGGGCCATAGCATCAAATTTGTTAAAGAACAGATTAAGTTTGTTGGCCCTGTCCAAGCTGCCTTCAACTCCTCTGCTGCCAGTGGGCCAGTGATGTTCCTCATGTCGCTCCAGACCTCCCTCAGTTTGTTTTGCTGAAGTTTACACTCCAGCTTCCTCCTGTACTTCTCCTTTGCCTCCCTGATCTTCACCTTCAGTTCTTCACCCTGAATGGCCTTCACCTCCTCCCTATTCCCGTCTCTGAAAGCCCTCCTCTTTGCATTCAAGATGTTCTTGATGTCCTTTGTTACCCACAGTTTATTGTTTGGGTAACACTGAACAGTCTTTGTTGGGACAGTGCAGTCCACACAGAAGTTTATGTAGTCTGAGATACACTCAGTCGGCCCATCTATGTCTTCTCCATGTGGCTCACAGAGTGTATCCTTGAAGTGTCTCATAGGCCTGCTCTGACCATCTCCAGAAAAGCACTGTAACAGTCCATTTACACACACACACCAACCCACAGCCTACTCACATGTTCAGGACTAATGATACAGTGTATGCATTTTAAGTATTTTATCTTTAGTGAGTTTTTTTTGGCCATTGATTGCGATGGTGGTGATCACTTTTCTTTTATTTATGTAGCAATAAGTCATTTACGCTAACGCTTGATGCTGATTTTACACTAACTGTTATCCTTTACAAACATTTATGTTAATTTTGTTTCATTTGCTTGGTTAATAATGGATGCTTAATTTCCACGGTGTGCTAAATTTGACTGCAGGTGTAATCACAGCAGACATTTTCATTTCTAACACTGTCCTCTAGCGGCCAAACACAGACTGACAAGTGGAGATTGTCTGAAACCAGACTGGACGAATCTGCGAGCTCATGTATTATTATTATTTTAATTTACAGTATTACTCTGGCCTTGCTGGTATGGAATGTGATTTTATTCAATATCTAAATTATATGTATATAATATATAAATCAATAAATATAAAATATACCTGTGAAATACATCCTAAAATAAATAAATAAATGAGTCAATAAACTACTTGTAAATAAATAAATAGGTTTTACTTTTATTTCATAAGTCCACATTTACTTTCTAAAGTAACAAATAACAATTATTCACATTAACGTAATTGAGTAGTATATATTTTTCTATACTTCTACTTTTTAAAGTATGTTTTAGAATCAGTACTCTTATGTTTTATTTGAAGTATTGTACTAAGCTTCATTTAAAATCCCATCCATTACTGAGTGAAAATAAATAAATAAAAATGCAAGGAAAAAAAATTGCACCTGGAAACTACTGCAGTTTGTGTTCACTGGTGGTAAAATAACAAGAAGGATGGAGACGGACAAGTCAGACAGCAGGGGTGCAGACCAAGTTAAAAACAAAATTTTCATATTTGAGAAACCACTTTGTGAAATAAAGAAATTAAAGTCCCCTGTAATAAATAAATATGGACTTATGAAATTAAACTGCCTTGAAATAAATAAATGTGCAAGCCCTACTTGAAATAAACGTCCACTGAAAAAAAAATTAAAACCTAGTTATACGTAAATGTGTTTATATTTATATTTATATACAAGTAGGCCTGTCAGTATTATATGATTTATAAGTTTGTTTTAAAAGTGATTATTTTTCTATCTCCTGCGTTCAAAGACGCAGGGGCGGGGGTGAAACCTGCGCATGCGCAATGGGTTGTATACAGTATCAAGTTAGCAACAATAAATGATTTTACGCTTAGTCACAATTTTTAAAATAAAGTAGCCTTAACTGTTTTAACTTGATAATAGCCAATAAGTAGGCCTATTAGAATTATTGGAAGAATTCATTTTCCGCAAAAATATCATTAGCAATATGCTACGGTGAGCCATATCTTGTACAAAATGTAGACGTATAAACGCTATAGTAAATTAGGTGAGCGTGCCACCGCACGCACTGACGCTCTACCGCTGTCACAGGTCTTTCCTTGAATATGAAAATAATGGGTTTTATTTTGATAGGACTAACCGGATGCCGTGCATTTTATCATCGTTAAAGTGACAGTAGTGTGTGTAGAACGCTGTAACGCAGCAGCTGTTACCAGCGTCACTATCTAACGGAGACAGACAGCGGGAGCTCGGGTACCGTTAACGACGGGCAGTGGTGGTATAGAATCCTTTTTTATTCCAGTTGAACAGAACAAAGCCGGGATACCGGGTGACGGAAACCATGGGCAGTATTCCAGGGCAGTGCGGGTACAGCAGCCACGGAGGATAAAGCTCAATTGTTGACGTAAATCAGGGAATATAGCTGTCGGCAAAAAAAACACAAAACACATCGGGACACTCTTTCTTCACCTCCACCATTTTGGTTGTCAGTGATGGAGCATCTCCGGACTCCCAAGGTAACAGAACTCGGCATTTCAACACCAGTGACTCACTTCGCACGTTCTGTCCTTCGTCTTTGTTTCTCTTCTGCTGATGTGCCCAATGGTTTAGCTAGTTCTTCAATGACACGCTAGGTCCTTCTTCTATACATGTATCTATCTATCTTATCCCTGTACCTCCGCTGCATGGCAAAGTATTGATCAATAACTGCGAGGCATCTCAAACCTGACGTCCGTCTATTATGGGACAGTCTGCGGCAAGGCGTTGTTGGATCACACTGACGTTGGATATCATGCTAGCAGTAACGTTACGTTTTATGGCGTGTGTGTGTGTAACCCCTTTTTGTCAAGATAGTAGAGCAAACCAAAAAGTTACCGTTCCCACCTGGAAGCACGATGTGTCCGATAAAATAATGGACCCATCCCTGACGGAGCTTTAAACACACCTGGCTCAGGTGGCTGTCATGATGCTCATGTGATCCTGTTGCCAACAACGTATTTTTTTATTTATTTTTTAACATTTATGTTACCCATGGACTATGAATAATGTAGTATATATGTGTATGTCCAGGGCCTTGTTTTTTCTCTTCTTCTTTTTTTGTTTAAATGTGAACCGTCACTGTCTAAATAAAATGACATCACAGTGATATATGATATTTTGATGTTGCAATGTGCTGGTAACCACCATTTTCTTCCTGTCTGCCAACCTGCCCCAGGCACACAAGCCTCCGGACCCCATCCTCTTCTTTACCACATCACTTTGGTGTTGCGATGTTTATAAGGATATAAATAAATTAAGAAGGCGTGCAAAGTATGCAGAATCTGTAATGATATCAATACTGCAGTAACAAATCCTCATTACTAGTTCTTAGACTTCTTATTTACCAGCACTTACTAAATGACCTTTGAGCACAGCGAAACATCGTAAACTGTTGAGTCATGCCAAAGGTTACTGTGAGCTGTTGTTACAAGTTTGATCTGTGTATTTTTTCATCTTTGATATTTTGTGTGTGTGCCTCGGGTAGGTGGAAAATGTGCGCTTTCTGGACCGGTCGTCAGGACAGAGAAAGGCCACTATTGGGACTCTCTATCTTTCTGCCACGCACACCATCTTTGTGGAGAACAACCCTGAGTCACGCAAGGAGACATGGGTAAGCTGGAAGCAGGGTGCTGCATCACCATCACCCTTGAAATAAAACAAAGCCAAAAATACATTTAGTAAATCCAGTACAAAAAGAGGAGCACATAAAAATTAAAGCAGTTCAAGAAATGAAATAATCCCTGTGAAACACACTGGCCTCAGTGGTAGCCTTTGGTCTTGCAGCTACAACAGCTACAGTACCTCCCCTTCTGTTTTATTAAGTTTAGAGTTGTCATAATCAGTGGCGCTGTACGCGCTGTGCAAAATGCAACGCGTCTAAGGATCACATTATATAAATGCGCAGAGTAGCAGCAGCTGACAGCAGCTCTGTTCTGCTATTTCACCAAAAACCCATCCACTATTAATCAGAATGTTAATTTCTATGACTAAGTTTGTATATAAACCGGTTGTTGGATGCTGTGTATTGCTAATTCCACCAACGGAACTACCATGTTGTTTGAATCATGTGTGTTAACATTGAATATTGCGTTTATTAGGCTAATCCCATTTTTTATCATATTCGGGGTATGATGTTTACATGTCACACAGAGAAATCAGGTTATTCATATCTCCATACAGGCTCATACAGTTGTCTGCTCTGACCGCATCCATCTCTGTCTGTCTTACAAAACGCTTTAGTAAAATAGTCTCATGTTTTGGTCATTATAATATGATAAAAGTACGCTAGAAGCACACTCTCATTAACATTAAATATAAGAACTGCTGATTTCTGGCACAGTAAACTGCTTTGGCAGGCATTGTTTGTACGTACAATGAAATTAAATGAATCCTAGAGGCGCTACTGGCCATAATGACAGGGCACTAAGAAGCTGGCCATTTTTTGAGAGTTGGTATTACCTCATCACGTTTGTGATAACAGATTGTGCTGAGATTCCAGTCTCAGGGAGGAAAGATGCTGCTTTTTCCCCCATTTCAAATCTCCTGCAGGATGTGGTGGTGGAGGACACTGCCCTGTCCCTCTGGACCTGACTAGGTAAAACAGGCATCTGGGGGTGTCAGTTTTCACCAAACAGGCACAGACTGTGTCTAATGGATTAGAAGGAACAAAGAAGACTTAGCTTGTGTTAAAGCAACTGTCTTCTGTAAGAAAAGCCCCGGTGCTTCCCTATAAACTGATGGTGAAATTACTTCCTCAATTAGCTCACAAGACATATTACATAATGTTGTAATGTGACACGAGTTGATGCTTTTTTTATGGTGGTGACATCAGTAACTTCTGTACACACCATTAAAAGCCTCGTTAGTTCTTCACAAATGATCTGATTGAGAAAGTGGAACATTGTGTGTTTTTGTTTGTGTGGTAAAGAATGTCCACAGTGGATAATAGGACAGATGTCTGTGTTTAGGTGTTGCACAGTATGGTGAGCAGCGTGGAGAGGCCACCCACCATCCCCGCAGGAAGTCAGCTGATCCTGCGTTGTAAGGACTTCCGGGTCTTCCAGATCCTCATTCCACAGGAGAGAGACTGTCTGGACGTCCACACCTCATTGGTCAGATTGTCACGGCCAGGTGTGTGTGTGTGTGTGTGTGTGTGTGTGTGTGTGTGTGTGCGTGTGTGCGTGTGTGCGTGTGTGTGTGTGTGTATTTACTGTATGTAAGTTGTTAAATGTGGGTTAGAGTGATTTTATGCGTACAAACACTTGTCTGGCAGGGTGTCATGAACAGCTGTGGTATTGTATTGCTTTCATGTTAAGAGCATGTAAGATATTGATTTAAAATTATTCTCCTCTCTCAGAAAAGTACAGTGAGCTGTACTGCCTGTCCTTTAATCCCAATGTGAACAAATTGGAGAGAGAAGAGTCCTGGAACTTCATAGACATCATGGCCGACTACAAGAGGATGGGAGTTCCTAATAACTTGTGGGTTGCTACAGCAGCCAACAGCGAATACAGGGTCAGTCTAATGTGACTTGTGCATAAGGTGTAGAAAAAAAGACAACCGTCTTATTCTTCTTGACAAATACCTGATACTTTTTTTTAGTCAGTTAGGCGGTTCATATTTTTAAGGGATGAGATAAGGGGTAACTTTATGCTGAATAATGATGAAAAATAATTTTCTCATAAAGCAGGAAGGAGTTGAAGTGAATTGCACCTCTACTAAAGCTATTACTCTAACATACTCTATGGTTCTTTTGTTAGAGTAACTTTTTTTTTCCTATGTTTTTGTGTCTAAGTGACTGATGGGAACAACAATTTGACATTGGTTCAGTATTAAGCAACAATTGCTGCTTGTATTTATGTTTACAAAAGTGCTCCTTTTGCTGCTGAGAGGCTCATATTAATATTCTAAGTGGCTGACAACATTATGGAAAGGATTTCCAAGGAGGTCAACCTTTGTGTTAAAGAGTAAGATACTTTTTTAAAACCAAAAATCTGTGAAATTTTGTTCGCCAAAGTCACTAGACTCCATATAAATATAAAGTAATTTAGCATTGTAAAATACACTTCATTCAAAGCTATGAAAAGCCGTTTTGGGTTCTATATCCACTTTTCCAACCATCAACTCTAGTTTTAGTTGAAATAAACACATAGTTTACGGATTTACATGTAAAAAAATATGTTGGCTCTATTCACGCTAAAAGTATTGTTTTTTTGAATGGATTGTGGTGGGTTTAGCACCAGCAACATCAGAGCTGTTTCTAGTCAAACAGAAAGGTCTTAAATAGGTTTTAAAAAGGTCTATCTCTGGAGGGAAACTTTCCATAAAAAAACAGCACTTTTAGTGGACTTTGCCTCATAGGGTTACTTATTTGTCTGTGGTTGCCGGTTACAACATTCACACTTAACACTGGACCAATTTCAAAGTTTGTTGTTCCTATCAGACACAAACACATAGTAAATAGGGTCTAGGTTGAAAAAAACAGTAGTTACCCTTTAAGTACAGTGAATACTGCCTCGTATTCAGGCCATTTACAAGGTCATAGATAAGTTACTACACACCTCCTTACAGCACTGACTTGCTTATTAGCAGCTTCCTTCTCCAACATCAGGTGCATACAGATCCTCTCAAAGCGAGACCCCAGAGTAGTAACTCACATTTTTAATTGGACCGCAGCAGAGTGGGGCCAGCCTCATAAACACTCACTAAGTGAGTGATGAAGTTACATCATTGGTCAGTCGAATGAGTCTTTCTAAAATTAAAAAGCACGGCAGTGTTTCCCCTGGTGACGGTATTTCCCAAGTAAAACAAAAGCAGACTAGCAGGGCACTCAGAGAGCACAGACCTCCTCCTCTTTTATAATATGCAAATCTGCATGTGCAAAATGTATACTGTATGTGTCTGGATATTAGGGCTGGGCAATAAGTCGGTATGATAATTTATCGTTGGTCAATGGAATCATATTGTGATGAAATCATTTATGAGATATCGTGACAGACAATTACGTTGTCTAAAGCACATACCAACTAAATTTTTTAAGAAAATCTGTTGTGAAATCTTTTAAAGGAATATCATTTGAATTATTGCAGATTTGTTTTGATATCACACTATTTTAAATTTGTAAACATGGTCAGTATATAGCTGGAAAAAGTTTTTCTTTTAATTTTTACTCTACAATTTCACTTACAACTGTTTACCACATTATTGATGATTATTTATCTAACATGTCATTGTAAAAAATAGTCGCAATATTGATATTGATGTATTTGGTCAACAATATTGTGATATTTAACTTTCTCCATATTGCCCAGCCCTACTGGATATATTTTTAAAACTACTTGCATTATGTCAAAGACTTAAAAACTATCTGTTATTGAGATTATAATACAAGTTTAAAAATGTTTAAAAACTAAAACAAGAATTAGCTACATGCAGAGTACTAGCTAGGGCACCTGCAGTCTCTCCTCCCGTCAGGAGGAGTGGTCGGCAATCTGAAGATAATTAGCCTGTGCCCATGTTATCTCTCCATCTCTGTAAGATTGGGAAGGATTCAGATTTCTCTTGCACAGCTACCAGAAGACGTACAACTTTCAAACCGGTTGCTCATGTCACATCTACGTCAGCAAGCTCAGCACTCACCGAAAAGTGCTTCTAATATCTTTCACTGGTCTCCGTCCAGAACAACGGGATCTGTTGGTCCATTTCTTTAACTGTCTATGATTCCAACACAAAGAAAGCGGAAGGTAACGGACATCCGGCCGAAAAGAGTGACATGACGGCAAAATTTCAGGCGGCACCTGAACAATCCTGCAACTTGATGGATATAGAATAGGTTTGTGCTGGCTGAATTCAAGCTGCTGAAGAGGCTAATTAAAGGTCCCCTCCACCAGTCAGCTACCACAACAAATAAAATCTAATTCTGTGAGAAACACTGTACTTAATACATGTTTAACAAACATTTTGAAGCGAATTAATATGCACTGATGCATCCACACTGAGAAGATAATGACAATAAGCTTTAGATTATAATTCCCCACGCCACCTTTGCAAACAGTGGGCATATTTAGGGTCTAAACACGGAAAGAAGTCCGCAGGGGACTTAAGTTTGTGTAACGTTACTCCTATCAACAGCGCTGTGCGAGATTATTATCTTTAATATAGCTGTCTACAAGACGTTTATTTATTGGTTGTTGTCCAGGTCATGGTCACCTGTGATACCTTTACCCCACCTGTTACACACAAACTAAACTGCAAGTACCACATAATAGTATTGTCAGTATAAAAACTGAACCATCACTTTATAGTTTTCATTACCTGGAGCATTTATTACACTTGTTTATTCTCCTCCTATAGTCACAATGTGGTTCATTGGTGACATTTATTTCCTGCGTGTTGCCCAGAGGAGCTGCGTGGGAAGCCACCTCAGGGTGCTAGATGTATGGTTTAGCTGGGGTGGACTGCAGTGGAAAGGATTTCTCCCCTTTCTTTTCCCACTTTCTGCAAGGAAGTGCTGTCCTGCATGTTCTAATGTGGCGGCAATAACATGGGGGAGGTCAGCAGAGTCAAGCTGATCCCTGTGATGAAGGACTACCTGCACCAGCCTCCACCTCCTGCGCCCTGGCATGAAGATCATGTTTATTGAGAAGTTTTTTTACTGACACAAAGGTGCTGGAAGAAGGCTGGTGCCAATGTGACGAAGATAGACAAGGCCAGGAAATTATCAACAGTGTTATGGCTACTTTTGTTTGTAGCTTAAATGTTGTTTCTTTTAGAATATTTAATTTTTGTCTAAATTGTGTTTTTATGTTTATTATGGTTGTTGAGTACATAACATCTCTTGCTATTTCCAACTTTGCTACAATCCCACCCTTTATCCCCTTTCCCCCCCTAAAGTAAATGGACTCCCTGGTCTTGTGTTGGGCATAGCTGTTTTCACTTTTACAGGCCTAGTCTGTTTTAATGTTGTCTAAATCCTTGACATTTCACTTCCACCGGATTTCACTGATTTAGGCCGGATATCCGTTGCCTTGGGCTTCCTTTGTGTTGGCATTTTAAACTCTGATGGCTTTCTGAGGACTATGGTTAACCTTTTCTCAGATCTCTGCAGGGTAAATCCAGACAGCTATCTAGACTATCTGTCCAATCTGGGGTTTCTGTTGCACGACTAAAACTACTTTAAACATACATATGTTCCACCAAAACAAGTTGCTTCCAAGCCTTTTTTGCAGAGGCACCGCAGCTTTTCTCCAGTGCTTAGCACCTCTCAATATAATAGTGATTATGATTGGTTTAAAGAAATGGCAATAAACCGGGGCACGTTTTCCTCCCATCCCCAAATGCAATGTGGAGTAGCCATACTCTCGTCCAGTGTGCTTTTGGGAAGGGTCTGGCAAAGCGAGGCTAGTTTTTATGTAATTGATGTGAGAATGGTTACTGTTGTATAGTTTTATATTAAATTCTATTTATATTTGTACTGCTTTTGTCTTTACTGATTATAAATGTTAAATTTCACATTCAAATCTGTCAATTTAAAGTACAAGCAAATCACACAATGCAGATAAAACATTCAGCATTAATACTACTCTATTTTGACAAGAAATAATAATTGTAGGTTAAGAAGAAAATGAAAATACTCTCACACGTTTCAGTCTTCTGACCATTCACAAGACATTGTCACTGGTCCATCCTGTCTGGATCACCTAAGGGGAAACTTGTATAAAGGTGTTGGGTAACCTTCAAATTCTTAGAATTCTTTCTTCTTTGAATGCAAACAATACAACTTAAATTACTTTATGTTCAGTGGGTCATAATCAATTTAATTTAGCTAAAATTAGGTAAAAGGTATAGTCTTAAAAAGCCTGTTTTGGTAATAATTTTAATAAGATGTCATGTTATCATATAGACATTGACATCTGAATCTGAATCTCCCAACAGGAAAAATAACGGTTTATCTTCTCTTATTACACCAAAGTACTAAAATGTTGTGGCGCCAGCAGACTTAATCCAAGCACACTCATGCAAATTAAATATTGTAAGAACAGCTGATTTCTGGTGCAGTAAACCGCTTCAGTGGGCGGGGGGTTCTTGTGCGTACTATGAAATGGAATCCTGCCAACGCCACTGCAATAATGCATAAAGTTCCTTTAGAAGCCTGTCATATGCTGGTAATTGTAGTAATGGGATAGGAGGGAAAACACAAAGCAGCAGAGGTACTGTTCAGGGAATGTATACTACTAACGAAAAAAATAATGTTAAAATATATGTGCGTCCTCTCCCAGGTGTGCGATACATACCCATCAGAGCTGTTTGTTCCAAAGACGGCCACGCCCGCTATCATTGTGGGCAGCTCAAGGTTCAGGAGTCGAGGACGATTTCCTGCTCTATCCTACTTCCACCAGGACACACTGGTCAGTGTGAATATATGTTTTGAAAGATGGGACTGTTAACTTAACCTTTAAGTAAGAATTGAGTACACAATGGAATTATCTAACATAGTCTAAATCATATGCTAGAAGTATATGATATTTTTAACTTTTGACCTTTCTACTGATGCAAGGGGAAATAATCTTGAAAAGATCTGTACTAATAAAATGTGAATTGGGATAATGATAATGCCGTTTGATTGTCATACAGGCAGCAGTGTGCCGGTGTAGTCAGCCACTGTCTGGCTTCAGTGGACGCTGTCAGGAGGATGAGATGATGCTGCAGATGCTGATGAAGTCCAACCCTGGCAGTGACTACATCTATGTGGTGGACACCAGGCCCAAGGTAACAATCCCTCTCCCAGACACATACACACACACACCTCCACAGCTCCTTACTCGCACATCCAAGTATCACCACAATATTAACTATGAGCCATGTATATGACCTAATATTCTCATACAAAATACTGTGTGTGTGTGTGTGTGAATGTGCGTGTGTCCAGCTGAACGCCATGGCAAATCGAGCAGCAGGTAAAGGCTACGAGAACGAAGACCACTACACCAACATCAAGCTGCAGTTCATTGGCATCGAAAACATTCACGTTATGAGAAGCAGCCAGCAGAAAATGATCGACGGTAAGAAGAGTTTGTGTGTGTGTGTGTGTGT
>NC_045734.1:30902011-30906569 GCF_008692095.1 Etheostoma spectabile
GTGTGTGTGTGTGTGTGTCTACAGAAAATGATACAAAGATGCAGCATGAGATGGAAAAAGGGAAACATTGAAGTTATCACATATAGCTGCTATCAGTAAATAAAACAAGACTTCTTGTGATGGCATCTCTTCCTTTTTCCTGTGTGTGTATGTTTCTCTCTTTCTCTCTCTCTCTCCCTGTCTTCCATGCAGTAGGCGAGATGAGATCTCCATCCATGACTGACTTCCTGTATGGTCTGGAGAACTCTGGTTGGCTCAAACATATCAAAGCCATACTGGATGCTGGGCTCTTCATAGCCAGGGTGTGTACACAGACACAAACAGGCAGGCGCTCAGACAGATAACCACAAACATTTGAATCTGTGTATAACTCATGAAAACCCAGGAATTAATGAAGGTCTTTCTGAGATAAACAACGGGTTGCTAGGTTTTGATGTATCCATTCATTGTTTGTTTAAGCTGGAAGCCACCAACACAGCTGCTTGGTATCTGCTGTTGTTTAACTACTCTCTCTCTCTCTCTCTCTCTCTCTCTCTCTCTCTCTCTCTCTCTCTCTCTCTCTCTCTCTCTAAATCTGTCTCTCTTCAGGCAGTTGCTGATGAAGGTGTCAGTGTATTGGTTCACTGTTCAGATGGCTGGGACCGGACAGCTCAGGCCTGTTCTGTAGCCAGTATACTGTTGGACCCATATTACAGAACCATCAAAGGACTCATGGTAACACACACAAAATACTGACAATTTCTTGTTCCTACTCTAAGACCATATCAGTTTGTATTTCTGATTTGATCCACCTCTTAGCCCAAAACGTACAATCACTGTAACATCTTGAAATATGATCTGCTGAACTGGGAAGACGGGATACACTATGTAGACACTATTTTGGTCTATACAATCCTCCATGGACTCGCCCCACCTCTGCTAAAGGATTTTACAAAGAAAGATTCAAGTAGGTTGCAGGCTTTAGAGGTGACTGTGTAGTCCCTTTCAGGAAAAGTGTTTTTGGGCAATCAGTGTATTCATATCGAGCGTCGCAGACCTGGAACACTATGGGATTATTTTTGTGCCTTTGATTCCGAGCAAAACTCAAGTATCAAACAAAAAACAGTAAGTCAAGCAAATAAATTGTCACCTCAAGGGTAAAACCTAAAACTTGCAAACAAAACATTTGTGTATTCGTAAACTATTGGCCTTTTATTTGTTTAATAATATGTCCTTTTGTTCTCCATCTCTCCATCACGTTTGCAGTTGTTCTCCCTTCTCGTTTGTGCTTGTCACTGCCCGATGTGATGCGATTTAAACGATTTACGGCATACTGAAAATTGTGAAATCTATGAAAAAATAAACTTTTTTTATTACAAACAATAACAGAAGATGGAAATATTTCAAAAGCGTTTTAGCTATCTATGATTGTTTGATTGCTAACGCTCAAAACGCCATTCAAGTCACAGCCTTTGTTGTGTTTGATTGATAGGTTGTAGTTAGCAGTCATTTCAAAATGTTTTAGCTATCTATGATTGATTGCTAATGTTAGCTCAAAACGCCATTCAAGTGACAACCTTTGTTGGGTTTGATTGCTAGCCTGTATCCAGCAGTGAACAAACTCCGTTAAATAGGTCAATTTTTACTGTATTGACATTACAGAAGTCTCTCGTTAGCATCTTGTAGACTTCTTGTCTCAAAGTGACGCATGCACAACTTACATCTGCACTCGTCTCAAAGACACGCATGCGCATTACTTCACTTCCAAACACTTTGTGTGCAATTCTGGCACAAACCTCTTGCGTGGGTGGGTCTTACAGGTATGCATCCCCGTTGGCTAATGAGGTTTTAGAGTAACTTTGAGTGAAAGCTCAGTGTCTGCCTGCCCTGAGTTAGTGTTAGTATGCAGCTTGAGTTAGTGTTTTTTGTTTGATACTCAAGAAGTTTTACTTGGAATTAAAGGCACAAAAATCATAGAACACAATACTTTGACAAAGTGGATGATGCACTCGCCACTTGTCCCTTGGTGCTCATTTACATTTGTCCACATTTTTTTGTGATCAAATACTTTTTCATTTAAACAGCCAAACAAAAGTGCAAAACATTGGTTCAGATGACAACATACAGAAAAGTACTCTACACACCAAAAACGGCACAGTGCACCTTTTCCACAATCCTTCCTCGCGATCAAATGTTTTACTCCAAAACAAAGAAAGGAAATATAGGAAGGAGAAAGACGCAAAAAAAACACAACAGCAAGAACGATGTTTGCAGCTCAGAAACAAGACACACAAACAAATAAGAGGCATTTACAAGGAGACCAGCAAGTCTCCAAAGTCTTTCCTTGGGCTCCTTTTATGCGAGTTGTGGAGAGCTCCAGATATACGACATCCAGAAAGGAAATGGTCTAAGTACAAATAGACAAGTCATGAGGTGGTTTTCCAACGGGTTGCAATTCTCTTGGCAGATTTAAGTCCAGCAATAACAGCAAGTTTTTGAGTTTTAGAGAGCTGGAGGGCTGACAGATCACTCAGAATAAAAACATTGGCAGTAACAGGTATCATTAATCAGGGCAGATATTTTGGATGCAATATTGTTCAAGAACTGAGAGCTGAGAGCAATCCTAGATCATGTAAAGATATGTACCTTGAGCTTTTAGTGGGCAGAACTTGCATAAAGAGCTGTTAACTATTTTCATGTGATGCATTTTCACAGGAGTGAGATATGTCCAATGAATGAAATTGTAATGAATCTGCTGATGGTCTTGAGTGCGTGATACTTCTGGATGTTAGACCAGACATCATATGTTTGGGTAAAATCCTTTTGCAACTGCATCATTTTGCATCATTTTGTGTCACCTTTTGGCACCAAAACCCTTTTATAGATGCAGAAATATTTAAGTAGGCAATGGCAATTACCGCTGACACAGTTTTCAACAGCTGTAAAAGCAAGGACGAAATCCAAATGGCGCTTCACAATGTCCCACTTGGTCCCGCACCAGTGACAAGATAAATCCCTGGATACAATGGACACAGCTTAGCTTGTTGTATTTGTCAGACCGTCTTTCCCGGGGGCGGCCTGTAGCTCACGCAGTAAGAGCATTTGCACCAACACTCAACACTGAGCTCCGGGGAAAAAAACGACACCTGTCCCACATGATAAGCACTGTGAATGCGTTCAAGGCCAAGCTCAGTGTGTGGACCACACAGCAAAAGAACAGGCAGTTATCATACTTTCCTAACCTGGAAAAAACTACACAGGTTATCAAAGACAAATATGCTTTTCACCCAGAGCAGTACTGTGCCGCCGTGGACAAAGTTGCAAAGAGGTCAGTCAGCAACATGAGTTATACACCATAAAAGATATTGCTTCATTAGTCTCAAACTGACATCGATCTAAGGGCCAGATTAAGGGAGAGTGACTTTTGGAGACTTGTAAGCAGAAAGAAGTTTCCTCTTCTCACTGCATGTGCACCAAGAGTGAGTGCCTACTTTGGATCCACTTACCTGTGTGAAATGGCGTTTTTGCAGATGTTAATCATTATTTCAAAGTACAGAGCTGCTGTACTTACAGACACCTGACTCAGACTAGCTTTCTGTAGCTATGAGCAGAACTACAAACTCCTTAGTGACAGGATTTAGTCACAGCCATCACACTAACGAGTGAGTAACATGACTGCATGTAAAGGTTTTTTGCGTTCTGATGACCTTATGAAAGTGATGCTTGAAATGTGACAGAGAACTGCACTTATAGTTAACTGTGTAAGGAGGTTTTGTTGACACGGATTAACGTTCTTTGCTATGTTGCTAAAAGTAGGTAATAATTGTAGTAACTTGAATGACGGAAGTTGAGTAGCATTACAGTAACATGGCACTACATATGATCAGCTCATTGCAAAATGTGAAATTTTGCTCTTTGTTGTCCACAATGGACACAATAATCTGAATGTGAATACAAAATAGCACATTTATAAAAAATAAAAAAACTTTTAATTCTTAGAGCAAGATAGCAAGAGTGTGGCTTGTTTTACATGCCAGTTACATTGTAACTAAGATTTGAAAAACTACTGAACTGGCTGTAAAGTTCCTGATGTGTCTTAAGTGAATTAGTAAAGGTAAACTGCACAACATTAAGACAATATATAGACATACTAACACATTAGCCTTTAGAAAAACCTGCTTAGTTAACTGTGTATTATTGGTAATTTTGTTGGCACACATTATAGTTGTATAATAAATTATCAGAATAGAAAACAGTCCGTTTATTCTTTGTATTTGCATGACTTAAAAATGTTTTATTATAGTTGATGTTAGGATGACCCAATTCCTAGCTACAGTATGGCTTGTTTCATATTCCAGTTACAGGTTTTGTTTTATTATAGATATATAGAGGTCAATATTCTTGGGCTTAAAAAGCTTGGGGACCACTGCTGAGAGCCGAGAGAGGACAAATAGTGTAGGACTCAAGGGGCAGCCTTGGCGTGAAGATCTACAAACTGGAAACAAAGAAGAGGACGTGCGTTTGGTTAAGACTCGGGCGGACGGTTTAGAATACATAACTTTAATCATACCAATGAAAG
>NC_045734.1:30906579-30906704 GCF_008692095.1 Etheostoma spectabile
CAAAGCCCATCACCTCTAAGACTGACCATAGAAATGACAACTCAAACCTATCAAAGGCTTTCATTGCGCCAAGAGAGAGAAGTGACATTGGAGTTTTACTGTCTTCTGCCGCATCAACAATGTGG
>NC_045734.1:30906714-30908398 GCF_008692095.1 Etheostoma spectabile
GGCGTCTAACATCATCTGCTGCCAGTCTCGTTTTTATGAATCCTATTTGATCAGAGTTCACTAATTTTGACATCTCTAAATGATGGGCTAGGAGCTTTGCAAAGATTTTTTTTCATCCACATTTATTTTTTTACACATTGCTGTAGTTATTTTCATATTGTATTCATTTCACAAACAACCACTGTTTTGTTTCAGTTAGATTTATTAGGATGTAGGTTTCAACAGTTCATTGTTTTTTTCTTCATACTCAAACTTCTTGGTTCCTTTTGGTTGGTCCACCATGCAGGAATGTTTGGGGAGGAGCTACCCAGCATCTGGGGTGAATTTATGGTAATGATGATGACAGCATGAGACAGAACCAAGTCTTGGGGTTTTTCTGTGTTTAGTTGTATTTAATTTGTGTGGTTAATGCCTTGATGCTTAATGGAAGGAGTAATTAATGGAAGGGGTAATGCCCCTCATAAAGTTTTCTTTATTTGTGTAATTGAAAACAAACTGTGTCTACCTTTGGCCAGGTTTCGGTAACGTTAGAAATGTTTGGTAGACTCACCACTGGAAGATAGTGCAGCTCAGAGAAGTCTGCAGGCCTATCTTTTGACGCTCTGGCAATGCTACGCGGCAGATACTGTCATACGAGATCTGCCAAGCTTCACCTCATTTAAAAAAAGAAATGGTTACAGAAAAATCAAAACTGCATGCAAAATGTATCATTGAGAAACACATTGGATGTGTAGTCTGTGGCTATAAGCTTGCATATTTACATAAATGTTCCATAATATGCACTGTCCTTATTTTAAATTAATACATCTTAAATCTCTACCCTTTTATCCTTCATTCCCTCCTTTCTTCCTTCTTTCCTTTCTTCCTTCATCACCTCCTTCTTTCTTTCCTTTCTTCCTACTTCCTTTCCTTCCTTCATTCTTGTCATTCTTCCTTACTTCCTTACATTTACACCTCTTCCTCTCTTCTCTTCTAGGTGCTGATAGAAAAAGACTGGGTTTGCTTTGGACACAAGTTCTCCCACAGGTAATTAACTTTGGAAGTATGCCACTGATTACATAATGACAATATGACAATATTATAGCATGATAATGCGAGCACACTCTTTCCAAGATCAAAGAACATTTAATACTTAAGAATATTTGGACATTGGAATTGGAATGTCAATAAATAGATCCTTAATAAATACCATCAACATAAATAAATAATAAATACACCTGTGATTAACAGAAAGTGCTGTAGGGAAGGGAGATGTCTTTTTTGTCCTTCAGAATGTCGTCTTTTACTTTGTTGTACAAAGATGGAATGGCAGTTTAGGAGATGTATGTTTTCTTTGGCAATTTGTACTGTTTGTCAAAAGTTTGCAGCATGTTTTTAAATGCTGGTTTTTCGTTCGTGTTTAATGGCTGCATCTCTTTGGCTATATAGCAAGTTATGCAATCTGTGAGCATGAGACATATTTGCACTGCCCGGAAAAAGCATTTGTAACACATAACTGTCAGGAAGACCCCTCTCCACCTCCAGCTGTGGTTGTTGTTCCCAGGTTGAAAACTGGGTGGGATGGTTATGGCTTAGTTGAGACTTTAGGTTAGTTATGTTGCCACTTTTCTTTTTAAACAAAAGTAACCTCTGCTCTGTGTGTGTGTGTGTGTGTGTGTGTGTGTGTGTGTGTGTGTGTGTGTGT
>NC_045734.1:30908410-30918561 GCF_008692095.1 Etheostoma spectabile
TGTGTGTGTGTGTGTGTGTGTGTGTGTGTGTGTGTGTGTGTGTGTGTGGAGACACTGCCAACGCCCCATCTCTGCCTCCAACACAAAGCAGACAAGATTGACTAAAATGTTGGTTTGTTCGTTTGTTGTTTGTATGTACATTCATTTTTATGTCAAAATGAAGGTCGTCTTTATTTTCAATTATAAAAATTTGCAATTACAATATATTGCAATCACCAAACACTCATTTCCATATATCTTGCGATAGGTCCATATATTGACTATCACAACAGGCCTATTTGGAAGTCTGGCTTAAACAGACTGTCTGCAGTATTACAATACTTATGTGTATTTTATTTTTTAAGACAGGGCCAACCATAAATGGGTCAATCCCATTTTAAATAGTACAATAAAACAAAGATCATGACAGTGTATACAGAAAATTGTTGTCTCTTGGTTGGTTTGGTGTCTGTATAAGTAAAGCCCAGGTCAGAACAAAGATTTGCAACGTGCTCTGTTGCTAATCCTGGAACAAATACTAATTAAATTAAAGGTGCAAGCAACATTGAGCAGGCCCTCGCACTCTACATATGTCAGGGGAACTGGCAACTCCCAGTCAATGCCACCATGTATTTCCATGACCGTTGGACACTGCATGCACAAGGTAAACCTAATTCCCTTCATGGAATGCATAGCGTTGGAAATTATATTTTCATTAATTTATTTTGTGCACCACTTTCTGTGGCAATAGAGAACACACACTATTTATATGTCATGCTGTGTATATCATGTTTAAACCACATCATGTGGTGTCAAGTTTCCAGTAAATTTAATGATTTTTCGTTAGGGCTTACCACTAGGTGAGGGCAATGACTATAAGTCATTATTGACTTGAATATGTCCTCAGGCCTGGTCTCTAATCAAGCAGATTGGACAATGTACACACAAGTTAATAACTCTCTATTGAGTGTACTGCGCAGCCTGTAATTGAGCTTGACGACGTAGATGTGACATGAGCAACATGTCCTAAAGTTGTAAGTCTTCTCGTAGCTGTGCCAAGAGAAATCTCAATTACTCTGAATCTTGTAGAGACAGAGAGCATAGGTATATGTAAGGAGATTACATAGGCTCAGGCTAATTATTGCTAACTAAAATGCTACTTAACTTTAGTAATTAAACTTAAATAGCTAAAATAAGTCAAAACTGCCTGCAAGCTTCCCCTGACTATACTATGACTATGTAATTTCTCCACTGTGGACAGAAAGTTGTCTGGTTATGACACCACCTATTTTTATATAACGTCTGCTACAGGGCCATAACGTGAGATACAAGGTAATTAAGTCTTTTCTACATTGTTGTGTTTCTTTAAAAATAAACAATGGACAAGATTCTTTAAATGCTTTGGATTTAAAGTTATTCACTGTCAAAGTGATGCCGAAATGAATAGGAGTCAGTGGAATGCTAATGGAAGGTGATGGCTTGTTAGCCTAGAATCTCCCAAAGGGAGGTACGCTTTCCGGATGCTTACCCCCTTGGTCTTCAGGCCTGGACTCTCATCATGCATGAAAGATTTGGAGCAGATGGGACAATGTCCATTCGAGTTACAACAACTTGTTTCATGACATAACATCCCAGTTCATTGAGCAGCCAGGGCCACACCCTTCCACAAAAAAATCATGATCTTCAAATTGAATTATCATCAAGGTCTTAAGGCTTTCCTGAACACTTTTGAGGTGGATGTGAACAACCCAACAGTTAAAGGACATCAAAGTGTAAAGACTGTAACTTTATTGTTGCCAGTAGGGGGTGCTGTGACAGCACAGACAAAAGTAGATTCTCTATGTTCCTTGTTTTGGTTTTGGTTTTCTCTACGCATATTTTAAATTTACCATTTATGAGACCATTTGAAAAGTGTGATTTTTTAAAAAGATTTACATGCATTTTTCCATTCTCTTTTTAAATGTCTTACACAGTTCTTTAGAATTCAGACTGTTTCATAATTACATATGTCTGTTCAATATTTAATAAAGAATTGGTCACCAAAAAAATCTATATACATGATTTTTTGAAGAGTGTGTAGTGTGATGGACAGTTAAGATTGGGCTGTTTCCCTGCAGGTACGCCCACCTTGATGGAGATCCTAAAGAGGTGTCTCCAGTTATCGATCAGTTTCTGGAGTGTGTGTGGCAGCTGTCTGAGCAGTTCCCATGTGCCTTTGAGTTCAACGAGCGCTTTATCATCGCCATACACACACACGTCTACTCCAGTCAGTATGGGACCTTCCTGGGCAACTGCCAGAAGGAACGCAGGGATATGAGGTAGGACTGACATACACAGATACACTATTAATGCACTGGATGGTCTAAAGATACATGTTAAATCAAAGGTGTATCTTTATCTTTAATCGTCATGTTAACAGAGTGTGTACTTGACAGCAGTGGGGTTAATGACCCTTTCAACGGGAAACAGACAAATATAGCGGGTTGAGAGCTTGCTGGATTCTGTGAGCAAACCGACTTACCTGGTTGGTAGGGACGGGCTGGTTTCCTGTGTCTATTTGCCGATTGCTGAGAGGTCCCCTGGAAATGCGTTCCCAGGCTATGCAAGTCAAGGTCTTTTCTCTTGGAAAAGGGAACAGTGGGGGCTGGTAACTGAGGTAGGCTTCAAAGGGGGAGATACTGGTGGCTGAGTTGGCGAGATTGTTGTTGGAGTACTCCACCCAGGTAAGATGTGCACACCAGGAGGAGGGTTTGGATTCAGTCACACAACAAAAGAGCAAACTCCAGACTCTGGTTTGCTCTCTCTGCCCATTAGTTTGAGGCTCACCGTAGTCCCTAAGGCCTTACAAAAAGCCCTCCAGAAGTGCTACCAGTGTAGAGGGATGGTGGTCTTGCACCTGGATGGTAGGCGAAGCAAGAAGTATGGGCCCACTGCAACATGTGGGAACAGACAGAATCAGGGACAAATAAACTGGTCCATTACGTGGATCTGGTTGTAGTTGTTGAGCCTCCTTGACGTCTTCTGATTCCCAGGTGAGCAGAGAAGGCAGGACGGTGTCCTTGGATGGGTTGACCGCCTCCGTGGAATACCGCCGAGAAATGGCATCTGGCTTAATGTTGTGGGAACCAGAGTGGTAAGTCAGGGTGAAGTAGAAGCGACTAAAGAAGAGGGCCCATCTCCTAGCGGGAGTTCAGTCTCTTAGCAGCTTGGATTTATTACAGGTGTTTATGATCAGTTCAGGCCACAAAGGGCTTTTCAACTCCCGCCAGCAAATGTCTTCAGCGCCATATTCACAGCCAACAACTCGTTGTTGCCAACATCATAGTTTCGCTCTGAATGGAATAAACAGCAAGAGAAGAATGCACAGGGGTATAGGTGTTTATCAATAACAACAAACTGGGACAAAACCGCCCCGACCCCAGTTTCAAAAGCATCTATTTCCACAAAGAACCTTTTACTGGAGTCAGATTAAACAAGAATAGGTGCTGAGGTGAACAACTGTTTTAACCTAGAGCTGGGCAATATATCAATATTATATTGCTATTGAGATATGAGACTAGATATAATATCGTAATATGGCATAAGTGGTGTCTTTTCCTGGTTTTAAAGGCTAAAGTGATGTAATTTTCTGAACTTACCAGACTGTTGTAACTGTTCTATTATTTGACTTTACCCACTTAGTCATTATATCCACATTACTTTTGACTATTTATCAAAAATCTCATTGTGTAAATATTTTGTGAAAGCGCATATCGTTGCGGTATCGAGGTATTTGGTCAAAAATATTATGATATTTGATTTCCTCCATATAACCCATCATCATGCAGGTGCATTACTAAGACCAAAAGGCATTATTCGAGACTCAAAGCGATTTTGTGTAGTACCTTTCCCCCTATAATGGCTCTAAAGCAGAACTGATCAAAAGGAATATGTATTTGTTCTTAATTCAGGCCATGGGAAATCAATGCAAAGTCTAAGGGTCTTATCCTTCTTTGAAACGAAGAAGCCTGCACCCAGTGGTGAGGAGGATTGCCGAATGATTCCTGCTAAAAGAGACTCAGAGATGTTTTTCTCCATAGCCTCTCTCTCAGGCTGCAAAAGATTGTACAATCAACTGGAGGGAAGCAGAGCCCCAGGCAGCAGATCAATTGCACAGCCAAAGGGGAAGTTGGGGGGCAATGACAGGGCTCTCGCTTTACTAAAAACTTCATGAAGGTCATGATACTCGGGCGGCCCTTTAGACAGATCAGGTAGAGGGACATCAGTAGGAAGACACAGAGGTTTCTTGCTGATTACTGGAGATGACCAGGTTACCTTGGCGAAGACTTCCCCATCTAAGGCTAGCGCTGGGATGGGTCTTTCCAAGGGATCCAGATTGCCTCCCAACTGTACTACTAAGCTCTCATCCAGGAGATTTTCCTCTGCACCTTAGTCATTGAGTGCCAAGAGAGGCACACCAAACCTCCAACACTCAAAGAGGCCTGAACTTGCAAACTTGTCTTTAAAGCAAGTGGATTAGCGGCTAGTTTGTGGCTTGTCAAAACACCCACACCAACTGATGAGCCCCCCCTTTTGGGCATACAGGACAAGTGGAAACAAAATGATTGGGCAGTACAGATACTCACCAATGGTTGACTAAGTCTGAACAGCAGCAGCAAGGTGGGAAACTTGTTGTGTCAGCTCTGAACCTTGGGTAGCCATGTTTCTGCTGCTCTCTAAAGGGGCTCTTAAAAACTGTTCATGCTGGCACAGCAATATTCCTTTGCTGGAGAGAGCCTGCCGGATGTCTGCGGGGTCCATAGTGTGGCTAGTTTGGACTGTCAAGCTTGCACTTCAAAAGAGAACTGGACCTACAAGACAGACAAGTCCTTTACTCAGTCCCTTTTATTCCCACTCTTTCGTTCTTGGCACTTACATTGTACTGTTTATCTCATTAGTTGACTTCCTATGCACTTTTTTGGTTTGTCAAGGACTTAGTGAATTTGTCATCATTTATAACCATCATCCTACACATCTACAATTGTCGAGTTCCACTACAGTTAAATTAGGATGCATACAGAACACAGAGCACTGTGTAACCTTATTTATGACAGAGGACAGTAACATCCACATAATTGATTTATTGATTAATTTTATGGCCTTTTTGGCATTGTTGTCCTGTCCTGAATTAACTTCAGGCACATGGGTCTTGATATCTGCGGCTTTAAGGAAAGTAAAGTTCTTTTCATTTTGTCCCATAGGATAATGATGAGCTATTCTATAACCGGATGTTCTACTTCCGGGATTGCTCCATTGCCGCCGAATAATCCGCCGGATGACACTCTTTTTGGCCGGATGTCTGTTACCTTCTGCTTTCTTTGTGTTGTAATTTTAAACTCCGGTGGATTCATGAGGACTATGGTTAGCTGCTACTTAGTTCTGTGCAGGGTGAGTCCAGACAGCTAGCTGGACTATCTGTCCAATTTGAGTTTTCTGTTGCACGAATAAAACAACTTTTGAACGAACACGTTCCACCAAAACAAGTTCCTTCCTAAGGCTGTTTTGCATCAGCACCGTAGCTCTGTCCGATGCTTAGCACTGACCATGACGATTGTGATTGTGATTGTGATTGTTTAAAGAAATGCCAATAAACCCTAGCACGTTCCTCTCCCATCTCTGAATGCTGAACGGACCAGCCAGACCCTCCTTGTAGCACTGTGCAGGAATGTCTGGCAAAGCGAGACTAATGATGAGCTAATAAGAGTGCTAACCCACTGTGATTTAGGCTGAGTATTCAAACCTACATATTTCCTCTGGGATTTTGAAGATCCAGATTGGTACATACAGCCATTACAATTCTGTGCAATAACCCAGTAACACTGTCTCTAAACAGCATATACATTTACTGGTTCCACTTATTATTCCACTTATTTAGTATTTATTCGTCATTCTCATTCTCATATCTCACTTATTATTTACTATTTACTCATCATTCCCATTCTCATATCTCACTTATTATTCAGTTTTTATTCATCATTCTCATTCCCTATTCCAGAGCTGTTCATACTGTTCATATTGTAAAATAATAACATAATACTATTTATTCCAGCATACTTTGACACCGTGCCCCACATTTAAATAATTTTTACTGCACTCTTCATTGCACTCATGCCTCTATATTGTTTCTGTTTAGAGTATGTATATGTTAGTGTGTATATATTGTTTGGTGGTTCTGTATGTGTAAGCGCATTGTGAGCATCAATGTTCCAAAGTAAAATTCCTCGTATGTGTCCTCATACCTGGCAAATAAAGCTGATTCTGATTCTGATTCTAAAAAAGTATAGAATTGATACCTAGAAAACCAGCACTAATCTCTCCATCCAGCATCAGGAAGTTGCTGACTGCGTTGTTGGTTGGTGTGTGTTGTTTGACTACAGACTTCGTGAGCGGAGTCACTCTGTGTGGCCTCAGCTGTGGAAGGACAGGGCTGAGTACACCAACCCTCTGTACAAAGCTGAGCTGAGCCAGAGTCAGGGCGTCCTGCGACCCAACACCACCCCCTATTGCTTCAAGTGAGTTGCTGCACAAGCACACCCAGTGGGACCACATGACTGTATTCTGCCAAAGAATGCTAAAATTATTCTTGGTTCAGAAGTGTATGATAAATACTGTTTGTAGTGGTACATATAGCTGTAGTTTTTATTAGGGGTTGACCGATAGTTTAACAGTTTTTTCAAGGCTGATACCGATACCGATTATTAGTAGTTAATGAAACCGATAACAGATATTTGCAATCAATAGGCATTTAATAGTGAAAATGAAAATGAAAAGTCAAAATTAAGATTTTGTAATGTTACAAACTCCAACACAAAACGTTGTTTAAACATTTACATTGTGAGGAAAATGCTAAATAAATACTGCTCTCCTATGTATGTACTGCCTTTCGAAATAAGTGTAATACCATAATTTATATATCTGTATATCATATATATTTTTAGAACAGTCAAACAGTGCTCTAGAAAGCATTAAAGGGTCCAAAATGTCTGGAATTTGTTTTTCTGACTTATCCATGTTCTTTTCTTTCTTCCCAGCTCGTTCTCAGTCAGATATAAACACAAGCAGTTAAATAAAACATAGTTATTCCTTTATTTTCTCCTTCTTTCCTTTTTGTCTCCAGAATGTGGAAGGGTCTCTATAACCACACAGAGAAATCAACACCTCCTCGCCAGTCACCTGCAGACTTTCTGTCTGCTGTCAGGGAGGAGTCCCAGCAGCTGGAGGAGGAGCTGACCAATCATCAGGAGGTACCGCCAGGAGGAACCGCCCACCACCACTACCTGGGCTCCAGACAAGGCATACAACACACAAAGACACCCCTTTTTGACACCACCATTACCCCTATTATATTCAACACCCATTAGCCAAAACTAATCTGTTTAAATGAGAGATTAAATGAAATTGTCTGAGCAGAAAGTCCAACTGAAATCAATTTTTGCCTAAATTAAACTCTGATGTCTCTTAACCCATTTGTGCCCTAATCCAAAGTAAGTGTAAGCACTCTAAACAAAAAGTCAGGCAGACTTGTGGCACTTTGTTTTCCTCATCCTACAGGATTTGTGGGTACTAAGTAGGATTCAAAACTTATCAGAAAATATAACAATATAACACTTGAACATACATCAGTGTGATCGGAACTACCTATAATGACAGAATACATCTGTGGGAAAAATGTATTTGATGTGTACTTTTTTTGTTTGGCCCATGTCTCACTCGCTAACACAGAGGGGGCTTGTCGTATGACCTTTTTTGGAGCCAGCCACCAGGGTGCAATTGAAATGTTTTGGCTTCACTTCTACAGTCTATGCACCAACCCCTTGGTAGAACCCCAGTGTTGCCCGCAAGTTGAGAATTTACTTGTGGACGGCGATAACAATGCGTTTAGTAATAAACTATTCAAACAAAGGTGAAAACCAATATCTACATATCATTATAGGGGCTGCACGATTATGTCCAAAATGACAATCACAATTATTTTGATCAATACTGTGATCATGATTAATTTATCACGATTATTTGTTGATTTTAACCAAAACATATTGTATTGTCACATAGGCTATAACTGCTGTTTATGTTACATTCTTGTTATGTTGAAGTTGTATGTTGTAGAGACATACGGCTGCAACACATGTAAATTAAAATTAGCTATCTGAAATAAGTAGCGTACAATTTTTTTTTTTAAATGTATTTCTGAGAGAGCTCCTTCACTTGTTTTCAACAATAACTGATTAAAAGAGCTAGGGAAAGAGAGGGAGGGCAATGGACGCACGCACAGAGAGACGGCTGACTCATTATGAATGGGTCCAGCACGGGTTGAATGGCGGGTCAGCGGAGTTACACACGTGGTGTGTATGAAATGTCTGTATTGTCACTGCGCTGCATTTTTTTGAACTATGATATTCTGGCCATGGGTCCCATCTCTGGCCCAGGTCCAGCAGGCTCCGTCTCACACGCTATTAAATGTAAATGTGCTGTATTTATATAGCGCTTTTCCAGTCTTAACAACTGCTCAAAGCGCTTTTACATCTACAGGAAACATTCACCATTCACACACATTCATACACTGTGGCCGGGGCTGCCGTACAAGGTGCCACCTGCTAATCAGATAAACATTCATACACATTCACACTCCGATGCGCAGCACCGGGGGCAACTCGGGGTTCAGTGTCTTGCCCAAGGACACTTCGACAATGACTGCAGGGGCGGGGATCGAACCACCAACCTTCCGATTGGCAGGCAACCGCTCTACCACTGAGCCACAGCCGCCCCTCTACAAACTGAAGTTAGTTGCATTCAATAACTTCTTCTGTGTTTATAGCCGTGGCGGCCGCAATAGCAGAGTTACCAGCGGAAACACTGGTACCAATACAAATGCAAATATTGCCTCTCATGCTTAGGGACAAAATGTTGCGTTTACTGGTAAACAGGTAAACCTTGAGATTGACGTATAACCGACTGCTATGTGTTGAATTTTCCACCCGTAACTCTGTCCTCTGTGACTGTCTACATCTAGAAACTAACCTGCGCGGTAGAGGGAACAACTCTGACTGTCACATGATCAGACGGTGGTTTACGCAGCGGTAGATTGGCTTTGCAAACAAAAAACGGAGTGTTCTATGAAAACGCATTTAAAAAATCGCTCGATCACGCAAATTTGATCGTGGGAAGTAAAAATCGTGATTGTGATTAAAATTTGATTAATTGTCCAGCCCTATATCATTATCAGATCATTTAGAAATAAATAACTATTTACATATTAAACAAATTAGACTAAAAGATGATACAGATACAGATGAAAAGATCGCAACGATACATCTGACACAATTTCAGGGTAGTTATTAGGGCTGTGCAATATGAGGAAAATATGCCATATGCCCTAACGTTGTTGAATATCACGTTAATGATATTACTTGTGATAAATTGATTTTAAAATGTACTCAGTTTTGCCTTTTTGCTGCTTTCAGTATTCTGCTAAAATACAACAAATTGCTCGTTAAATTTAAAACAAATGACAAAAAATGTTCTTTGTCAATTGAATCATTTTTTTTATACCAAATGTTCAGCAGAAAAAATACCCGTAATACTATAATATGATCCATACAAAAAGTTACCTTATTATAAATCTCAACAGTGTTCCCTCCAAATTCCTGTTTTAACCAGGATCTGAAGTCATGTTGGTTTGTGCCGGTGGGCATGGCCTATTTTTATTTTTAACAAGCAAAAAAATGGATGAGGATAGAAACACAGATTTATTTAAACTAGTTTAAACTCCATTTAAGGCAATGGGTCGTCTGGCACGGTATACCAGCGCTAGGGATGGTGATTGTTAATTTTTATTGATATCAGTTTTCAAGACTGCTTAAGGATCCAAGTCTTTATTGATACCATTATTGATACTTTTCTATTATTTAGTGGAAAGACTAGACAACAAATTTTTAATCTTAATAGAACTATTATTGCTTTATTGATTTCTTCTGTCTCTGTGACTGTTTTAATCGGCCCACAGAGCAGTGCTCTCGGTAGCCAGTCCAACTATGTTTTGAATGTTGTTAGGCTAGTGTTTACTAGCTTGGTCTTACCAGACTCTGGTTCATTTTATTTATACATAGAGTCTGGCCACTCTCCATTGACAAGTG
>NC_045734.1:30918571-30930453 GCF_008692095.1 Etheostoma spectabile
TTCCTTGAAGGCGGGTACTCTGTTGAAGTTTAAAAGTATCCATAAACTCTGACCTTTTTGATTTTTGGGATTTGAGAAATTTAGAACCGTGTCCTTAATAGAACCGGATCACAAGACCCATCCCAACCAGCACTGGACTATGGTTGGCAACTGCATGACTAGAAAAGCTGAGACTTATGACAACATATACAGTGACGTAACAGTGGGCTCTCAAGCCTGTGGAAAAGCTACCAGGTTTGGTGAAGGTTTGCAACTCTGAAGTTGCTAGCGCTAAAACCACCAGACTCCATTAATAGCAGGATACCCAGGGCTCGGTTTACACCTATCGCCATTTCTTGCCACTGGGGGACAATAGGCAGGCTAAGGGGACGTATATTAATGTTAAAAAAAAACTCAAAAAGTGAAATTCTGACTCTACCATCTGAATGTCTCAACAGAAATTGAGACTCATCAGACCAGGCAACATTTTTCCAGTCTTCAACTGGCCAATTTTGGTGAGCTCTTGCAAATTGTAGCCTCTTTTTCCTATTTGTAGTGGAGATGAGTGGTACCCGGTGGGGTCTTCTGCTGTTGTAGCCCATCCGCCTCAAGGTTGTGCATGTTGTGGCTTCACAAATGCTTTGCTGCATACCTCGGTTGTACTGAGTGGTTATTCCAGTCAAAGTTGCTCTTCTATCAGCTTGAATCAGTCGGCCCATTCTCCTCTGACCTCTAGCATCAACAAGGCATTTTCGCCCACAGAACTGCCGCATACTGGATGTTTTTCCCTTTTCACACCATTCTTTGTAAACCCTAGAAATGGTTGTGCGTAAAAATCCCAGTAACTGAGCAGATTGTGAAATACTCAGACCGGCCCATCTGGCACAACAACCATGCCATGCTCAAAATTGCTTAAATCCCCTTTCTTTCCCATTCTGACATTCAGTTTGGAGTTCGGGAGATTGTCTTGACCAGGAACACACCCCTAAATGCATTGGAGCAACTGCCATGTGATTGATTGATTAGATAATTGCATTAATGAGAAATTGAACAGGTGTTCCTGATAATCCTTTAGGTGAGTGTACAGTCTAACTGAGTCCAACATTTGCGTTTTCACATAGAGCTCCTTTGGGTAATGTTTAGATGATGTCTGGCTATAGTGAGGATAACTGAGTTCTCTAATCACTGGTGTCCAACTGAAATTCAGCTATCCACATTTCCCACCTCCGTAGGTTGCAGGTTACACAGTTTGCGTCGGCAATCAGACAGCCGGCGGTTGCCGCAGGGTAGAAACTCAAAAAAACGCAGACCGACTCAAGTTTGGAGACTCAACCCCACGTCACGCTGCCAGGGAGTTTGTGTAATACCTGAATGCAACATCTATGTCTTCTCGTCTCTTTTCTTTCTCTCTCCCCCTGTGAAATAAGCTGCTTTCAAGTGCGGTCGGAAACGTTGAAATCTATAAACGGTCTGACAGTAAACATTGTTATTGTGAAATATAAAGTGAACTTGTGCTTTGTTGGGGGGTTAAAGAACGCAACAGGACGTCACACAAACAAGGCGATTCATTGACACTCCTCCCACTGCACCACCTTGCAGAAAATCGCTGGATTGCTTTTTTTGGTGTAAATGCCCACTTACCCACTCAATATACATAGAGAGGGAGAGGAGTTTGTTAACAATGATGCTTGGAAGACCTTGAATAAAAGAAAGTGTATGTCTTGTTGTTCTCTTATCTCTGCAGAGGATAGCAGCCCTGACAGGGAAGCCAATCACGTGGGAGAAGATCGAGGTTCCAAGGAGGAGGACTAGCCACCTGCGGCAGACACACAGTGGGCCAGACCCGCCCACCACCTACACAGATACAATCACCAGCCCTGCACAGGACAACGGTCACACGCTGTCTTCTAAACCAGCCAACCAGAAGACTCCGACCCAGGACCTCAGTCTCACCCTGCCTCTACGGCCACACACCCAGCTCAAGAGTCCCAATCCTGATGACCACTCCACCCGCAGTAACCTGGAGTCAGGCATGGCCGACCTCAGCAGCTGCTCATCCAGCCGTAGGGACAATGGCAAGGACCCAAACTTGGATGAGGCTGTCTTTATTACTGCCTGACTAGAAAAAGGAACCCAGTCGCCTGGCTGGAAGGTAAAAGAAATGACTGCTCTTACGCTTTCAAAATAAATATATACATTTATTCAAACACCTGGAAGGGAGCGGAGGCAAACTGTGATGAGATAACTGACTGACTTGTATCTCTTGTTTTCAAACTGTAGTTTGTCTCATTCCTTCTCCGTTTGAAGCGAGTCACAGAGTAGGGAGACACTGGCTGTGTTTCAGTTCACTTTTTTGACTCTGAAAGACATCTTGACATAGTTTTAATTTCTAATTTTTTTATATAAATGGATGCAGATGTTAGGTTTCTTAATTACGATCAATTGTACTTTGTTTAAAGAATGCACTAATAATACTGTGAGATGGGTAAATGTTACATTAAACCAGCCTGAAACAACATACAGCACAGGCTTGATGAGGAGACTGAAACAATCTGATGAAACCTTAAAGATCAACCTTAAACTGTAACTTACCCTTTTTTTCAACCTGGAACAACAATCTTTGACAATGGTCCAGTATTAAGCAAGATATCTGCAGTTAGTAGCGGCATACAAGCTACAATGTAAGTTAATAGGACAGTTGTGCAGCTTGTATTTACATTTAGAAAACAAAATAAATTACTTGTTTTGCCGCTGACAGGCTCAGATTAATATTCTAAGGGTCTGACAACATTGCAGCCCGATCTGTGGCTGTCGGTTAAAGCGTTCATGCTTAATACTGGTCCAATTTCAAAGATTGTTGTTCCTATCAGTCACTTACACGCAAAAACAGAAAAATAGGGTCCAGGTTGAAAAGAACTGTAGTTACCCTTTAACTTGTCCATATTTACCATTTCTTCAATAAACTCCAAATCTAAAAATCTTTTACAACATGATGAAAGATGAACTGAATGATTTATTTACATACAGTCTTACCTCTTTTGTATGTAGTGTAAAATAATATGCATTATGATACTAGTAATAAAACGTTTTCCTAGTCACAGCTATGTCTTTGTAGTACCATTAGACATTTACTTTAGAGACATTGGAAGAAGCAGATGTGTGTGCATGTCAGTAACGTCATATCTCCTTGGTAGTTCCTTGAGATATACCATACCTCTTCCACAGTCTGGACCAAGTTATGTGTCAGGGGGCCACACTCGTAAACTACTTTAAGTCAGTAGTTATACAATTAGAAGCTGATTCTGAGTCACAAAAATACTACTTCTCTGGGAAATGATCATATTTGTTAACAATGTGAACAAATATGATGCTCTATGTAAAGGAAAGCAGATTTGTTTAGTGAGTTTGAGGGTTTTCAGCTGTGAGCTCACCCTAGATCAGTCCTCTATTCCATTTTTAAAGCTATGTTGCTGAATGGAAAAAACAGAAATCAAACTAGAGTGTTGCTAGTTACAACCAGTGATGGTCATAGGAAGCTTCGCAAACCACTGTCTTTATTTTCTGACTCACTAGATGGCGCTCTCTGTTCACAGCAAAAGGGTTAAAGGAATGACAATTCAATGTGTTTTCAACCCTGTTGAACAGAGAGTGCCATCTAGTGAGCTTAGAAATGAAAGACAGTGGTTCACGAAGCTTTATTTGACCATCACTAGTTACAACATGATGGAACTAGCATAGCAGTTTTGTGTTTATATGGGTGTGCAGGATTTATTCAGTTTGGGAAATCCCATCCTACATGGCAAAATATGCACCAAACAAGCCGTTTTGCTGTTTTCATAAAAACTTTGTTGGGTCACCCTCCCACCTAGACTAAAAAAAGTTGGATGACCTTGAATAAAAAGACATGACCCTCCCCTATTTTCCTCCGGTGGTCCATTACATGAATACCGAACGATCACCAAGAACAAAAAAGTTATTCTTTATTATGAGCCATTTATTTTTGTTATGTTTCAGTGTGAAGTCAACATTGTATAAGGACCTGACATCCACACTAATGTAATAATATTACATTAGTGACAGTCCAAGTTTGCCAGATAACTGATGTTTCAAATGTCATTGTATCCATGTTTGCTGTATGTGTGCTTTAAGAATTTATAGTTAGTGTCCTTTTAGGTTATCTGTAACTTTTTCTCACATTCCCATTTAGTTGAATTACCAACAAACGAGAATGTGCAAAGAGATGTAAACACAACTTAGTTGTTTCCCAGTCTCTACACTGTCTCTAAGTATCAAAGAGTTGACCTATTGGAGCACATTGTTGTGTAAGTTTTAAAGCTGACAGCATACTGGGGCTCCAGATAAACATGGCTACATGTCCTCTTTTACTGTGGGGGGACACTGATCATATTCCAAAGAAATGCATCATTAAAGCTACCGACATTTGGGTGGGATGGAAGAATGAACATGCACAAATATTTTCATGTAGCCCAATTCATAAATTGGCATTTGATTTTACCAACAATCAATCAATTTAACAACAATTTAACAACAATCGTTAAAATCAGCAGGGTTTCCCCCAGAAAAGTTGTTTAGCCCGGTGGCAAGTGTCTTTTTTCGAGAAGGGCCCTGCTGGGGCCAGTTACAGCCTGACAGCAACTTTAATGTAGAGCTGTTTCCATGATAACAAAATCATGGACGGATGCGTGAAATTGAGAATTTAAAAAAGCTGTAAGACAGATTTCATAGTTTTTATTGTTGGTATATTATTAAAAGTTTACCCTTTTAAAGCTGGGCAGCAGTTTGGCTTATTCTGCTGCACTAAGTTGGCCATCGTGTGATGACAATGCTGCAGTGTATGTAACAATATTGACCTCATCTAATGAGCTATAAGTCCTATGATCCCTTCTCATCTCAACTTGAATATTTCACTGTAGCCTATGGTGTGTGTGTGTGTTCTGTATCCATTATGTAAGATTTATCAATAAATGCACTGTTAAAGGGAACAATACTGCAACATACTGGGTCTGACTTACTATTTAACATGACATGAGGCACATAAAAACACAGCTTCCAATAACAAATCCTAGCAGAATTGTTAGGCCATAGGAACCCTTGAAACCACTCATCACAGTATCACAAAATGAGAAGGGGCTAACACTGATGAAGCCCTTGGATGATTGCAATGAAACCTTTTGCATTTGTCAGTATTGAGTCTTTTTTCCTATCCTTTCTCATCTCAAAATGGAAAAAAACTCCATTTAGGGAATTTAATCACAATAAACTAGTATCTGTATATTTCACAAAGATAGCTCTCATGGTTGGTTTTATTAGTACATTTACATCCTCGTTCACCTCCATTTAAATAGATATGATACATTACCCCAGATTCAAAGTCAACATTGGTTGCCAGGGTGAGACCGCAGCAGCCACAACAATGTTGCTAGACGCTACTCTCACATAACAAGACGTTACTTCACAGCACAGCGGAGTAGCTAACGTTAGATGCTGGCCAAATTAACAGTCATAAAAGCCCATGCTATCATGGAGCTCTGTACCCAACTGACAGACACACTTTTACAGCTTAGAATTACTGTAGGAACTGCTAAAAATAACACTACCTTGCCGTCTTCTCTACCCGACTGAACACACTTTATTGGCGTAGAATTACGGCAACAATCGCTAAACACTCTGCAAACTCACGGTCCTCTCTTCCTGATTTACAGCCCCCCTTTCTTGGCTTAAAATAACTCACAGTTGTTGGCTGCGGCCGCTGAACAGGCTACACGTGGTAAACAGCCGCGACCCGCTTGCCTGGTCCTCCGGTAACGTCTGCAGTTAGCAGGGTTAGCATGGCGGCATCAATGTGAGTACAAATATGTTAAAATGAAATAAAATCCTTACCGTAGCCGTGATAAATTAGCCTGAAGCTAATGCTTAGCTACCTGGGTAACACTTAGTTATTGGTTGGTAAGTGCTTGGTAAAGCATTGATACATTTTTGCCCTTCATTAAATGATATAAAAAGGTATTTATATACATAAATATGTGTATGTATATACATTACTGGGCAAAAGTCTTAGGCAAGTGTGAAAGGCTTAGGGAGGTGTGGAAAAATGCTGTAAACTAAGAAATCTTTTAAAAATATAAATATTGTTTAATTTTTTTATAAATTTACAAAATGAATGTGTGCGAACAAAAGAAAACTGTAAATCACATAAATATTTGGTGTTATTACCCTTAGCCTTCAAACCAGCATCAATTCTAATAGGTACACTGCAGCACTGGGCCCCGTTGAGGATCGTAGACGCAGTGGGGCCAAGGAGACATGATGAAAAACACATCAAGCTTATTTCCCTTTGAAACTGGAAGATGTCCAGCAGTGACATCAGCTCAGAACTGGCAGAGCCCAGTGGTACCAGGTACACCCATCTACTGTCCGGAGAAGTCTGGCCAGAAGTGGTCTTCATGGAAGAGTTGCAGCCAGAAAGCCAGACCTCCGACATGGAAACAAGGCCAAGCAACTCATTCATGCACGAAAACATAGGAACGGTGCAGAAAAAATAGCAGCAGGTGCTCTGGAATGATGAGTCAATAATTATCAGAAATATTTGGCTGAATAGATTACAATATTCCAAGCCTTTCCAGTAGAGGTCCCCAGTTCTTAACCAGTAAAATACTTTTTTCTTGATTGGTGTAATGACAACTATTTTCCTAGATGGAAAGAATCGAGACATACGTTGAAGGCTATCAGATCCAGTCAGTGTTAGGAAAAAAACAACCTCATTGTTCAGTCGTTTGGTTTAATTCCCAGTTTATTAATATACAATATCCAAGTTCATTGGGTACCCAGGAAACCAAGTGTGAATTAGATTGGATGAACTGTAATGAGATATTTTAAAGACAGACTCACATACACACATACAGAGATTCCCCAATTTATTAGAGAGATGTAAAGTAGACACATTTAAATTCTGGTGCACTAGAGTTCTGGTTTAACTTTGTCAGGCAGCTCAAACTAAGGAAAGACCAGAAAGTACTTACATAAATAGCCTGTGCCATCCAGTTAAGGCCAGAAGATAATGATGCCATATTCAAGCAATGGGTAGTAAAAGGAACTTAAGGCATTGTATACGATAATAGACAACAAGGAATTACAGACTTTCCAAACATTAAAGGTTCTCTAAGCAATGTCACGCAAGTTTTAGGCTACATTTGTTTTGCCACATACAGCAAACATCTCCTCACTATCTGCTAGCTGCCTGTCCCTAGAACACACTGTAAAAAACACGGTCTCCGTAGACACCCCGGGTCTACATAATAAACTGTGCCCACCTGCACCACGAAGCATACACAAACAGTGTTCCAACCAATAACCGACAAGAAGCATTTGGGGGTGGGGGGGGGGGGGGGGGTTAGTGTGCATAAGACAGAAGGGAGGGGGAGGGTACGAGATGAGGGAGGGGCAAACTAGTCTTGTTTTGTTTGAACATCAACAAGAAGTAACGTCACCCAAAATCGCTTGGAGCACCTTTAAAAGAACAATGTTCCCTTTACAATTAGGATTTATTTAGGTAAATCAAACAAACGTGGAGAACTCAAGAATTCTATTGTTATAAAAGTTAGGATGAATGCTTATCAAATAGTAAATACGTTAGTCATTTCTATGTTTTATTAAAGTATTATGGAATGTAGGGGAAACTAAACAAGTTATCTCAAATCAAGGTGGGAAAAGGAATTAAAAGTGCATTATATCTATGAATGTGTGAAACTCAACATAGTTCACAATAATTGAACTGGAAGACTTTGGTGCATTTTTTTATTACACCTAATTAAAACATCTTTGACAAACTAGTCCTGTTGAAGACAATGTGGCTGCTAAGAAGCACATTACGCACATATTTTTGGGAGTTGTGAAAAATTGAAGTCATTTTGGAAGGATGTGTGTGCAACTACAACACAGAGTTTCCCTTCGGGGATCAATAAAGTATTTCTGATTCTGATTCTGATTCTGATGTACATTTAGTTTTGAGTACTGAATTTGACTATAAGATTTCTTTCTTATGCACTCTTGTACTTGGATCATATTTCACTTGTCACATTAAAGAGGGACAGATACCTGGTAAATATACTTATAAAAGAAATAAGGACAATGGAAAGGTTGGCAGAAGTGGACATTCTACTTAAAAAAGCATAAGTATATTAGCTTATAGCTTGGACCTGAAATGAATACATTTAATTTCTATTTCTGTGGCTATCATCACCTTTCCTCATAGGTCAGGTTTCCTTTTTTCCTTCTTTTAATACTCATAAATTGATGTAACTGTGTTCAGTGGTTGTGGTTGAAAAATTTAAAATAACACTTTTAAATCTTCATACATTGTACTTTTAAGCATGGATTTTTTCCCCTTCATATGCTTTATTATTTCCCACAGATCATCATCTTTTACAGCAGAATTGTGATACAAGTTGATACATTCAAGTTCAAGTGTCATGTATTGGGAACGTCACGCAATTGTACACAGCTATACTTTCCAGATACATTCTCAAAAAATTGTATGAGGTACCATAGGGGCCAAAAAAAATATTGATACACTCACTGGTAATATTTCCACATGAATGTACAGTTTGCTAATGTGTACTGATGACCATGACTTTTTGTTTTACAACATCTAGGAGACAAATCTTATAGCACACAGCGAGGGATGTGGTTATGGTTACAGTTTTAGATATTGATGATATTAAACATGGCTAAGCAGAGAACCCGATAAAAGACTTCAACATAAAACGCAAAAAGGAAGACGTCATTGTAACAGCCACAAGATTTGATGGACAAACTGCATTATTTCCAACAAATGGACACATTTAACTGTTTTAGTTTAAGGTTTACCATGACTTAATGTTGATAACATAGCCAGAATCTCATTAAGAAAATGTCATGAACGAATTTAAAACCATTAAATCACGTTCAAAGCCATTACATCTCTGATTCAAAACGCAACCAAAATACCCAGAAATCCCTCTTCCCATTAGTCAGTAAGTGTTACCCTTTGGTAATGTCAACAACACTATGATGCTGGCTCTTTCCGCGTAAATGAATAATTTTTGTAGTTCAATCTCTAGATATGTTTAAATCATATCTAGATAAATTAGACCCCTATTATAAGTCCCTCTGGTCTGTTCTGTAAAAACAATGTCAGCATACAGTAACAGTTTCTCTCTCATGAGAAGAAAAGCTGCTGACAAAGTTGTTGTGTTTCCTCTGGACAGGAGACTTCATGGCCCGTGGTCCGTGGGTCACAGTAGATCTCATAGTCGTTTCCTCCCTACACAGAAACAGAGATTAACAAAAGAGAGGTTAAATTCAAATCACTAGTTATTGCTCTGAGTCTACAAATACCTCATAATGACTTTTAGTCATATAGCACAGAGGATGATGTCGCTTTTCAGGGAAATTACACATTAAGTGAGTTAATGACTGTTTTTATTTACTTTTAACAACCGTATATACAATACAATATGTCTGGCAGAGACATAAAATTACTGTATATCCAGCAAACTGCTCTGGATCAACCTGATCAATGGGAAAATGGTTTTTGAATGGGGTTGGTAGTCAGCTAGACCTCAGCGGGTTGTCTTGTCCGGTCTTTACAACCAACAGTCCGGATGAGGCTGTGATGTCATACATCAGCTTCTGCGAGGACTGCTGTGTTTCCATCGTGCACCAGGGTGAGTTACAACAATGACAACCTCTGGTTCAAAGCCAAACTCAGAAGGTTAAGGTTGGTTAAGGAGAAAGATGGGAATAACGGCGTTATGTTTTTCAGTAACGCGGCATCGAATTGATTACTATTCTTAATAACGCTGTTACCGTTACTGCCAAAAAATGCAGACCAACTAGATCTCTGAGCCGAAAGATAAAGACAAGATGTTTTACTGTTCCTTGGTTAGTGAGCTGTTCATGAGACAAGCGCATACATGCTGACAATTGGCTGAGGTTGAGTAAAATTTCATGGTAAGCCAATCCGAGGTAGAGTTGGGCGGGTGTTTGAAAGCACGCATAGTCAGACACAGCGAACAACACAAGTGAGTCAGTCAACAAGAGACAGGTAAAGTGAGCCCAAATGAGAGGCAATCAATATCAAAAGTTCTATTAAAACATCTATTGTGTTATTTGTATCGATCCAGTATATAAACATATCTTCGTACGTGGCATTTGATTGGAAGCTAGTCTCACTTTGTCCCACAGCAACATTAAAATGGTTTAGATTTGTGTACATTGTTTCTGTTAATAATGTACTGTATTAAGTTTCCATTTCATTATAATGTTCAGATTTATCATAAATCATGCACATGTATTTTAAGTTCCATTAAAGAGAGGTGGAGGTGGGAGTCACATTTGAGCATTTTAAATTTTACCTGAAAGTAACGCAATAGTTACTTTCTGAAGTAACTAGTTACTTTTATAATTTGTAACAGAGTAACTTCTTTAGTTACTTTTTGGAAAAGTAACTAGTAACTAACTAATTACTTTTTAAAAGTAACTGGCCCATCACTGGTTAAGGAAGAGGCCTTCAAAAGTAGAGACAAAGACAGATTTAAAGATGCGAAATACAAGTTCAGCAAGGAAAGAGGCCAAACGACTGTATTCTGAGAAGCTCCAACAACAATTCTCAGGTAACAACTCTGCATCTGGCTGGAAGCTCAAGCTAATTACTAACTCTGAGCCTAAAGCCACACCTAGCCAACGACCTGAACGAGTTCTACTGCTTCTTTGAAAGACAAAAAGACAGTCCTGAAACCATTCCCCACGACACCTCCCTACAGCTACAGTGCACTTCCACCTCCCCCCCACACCTCAGTAACAACTCTTTCCATCAATGAGAGAGACGTCAGTAAACTCTTCAAGAGACCAAACCCCTGGAAAGCTGCTGGACCAGATGCTGTCTCCCCATCCAGCTTGAAGCACTGCGCTGTTCAGCTGTCTCCAGTGTTCACAGAAATTTTCAATACCTCACTAAAGACATGCCACGTGCCAGCTTGCTTCAAGTCCTCTGCTATCATCCCTGTTCCCAAGAAGCCAAGGACCACAAGACTTAACAACTTGCGACCTGACTTGGTGGTTATGAAGTCCATAGTCCTAAACTCTCCCAGCTTAGTGTGCCTGCACTGAATTCCTGTCTGACAGGAAGCAGCATGTAAAGCTGGGGGAACACGTCTCCGACTCACAGACCATCAGCACTGGATACCCCCAGGGCTGCGTTCTTTCTCCTCTGCTCTTCTACCTGTACACCAAAAGCTGCACCACTAGTCACCAGTCCATCAAGCTTCTGAAGTTCACGGACAACACCTCCCTCATCGGACTCATCTCTGATGGTGGCAAGTCCCCGTACAGGTGGGAGGCTGACCACCTGGTGACCTGGTGCAAGAAAAACAACCCAGAGCTCAACGCTCTAAAGAGAGTGGAGATGGTTGTGGACTTCAAGAAGAACTCAGCTTCACCTGCCCCTGTGACACTCCGTGACTGCAGCGTGTCATTCGGTCTTCAGAGAAGGCAATTGGTTGCAATCTCCTGACGCTCCAGGACCAGTACGCCACCATGACTCTGAAGCATGGTGGAATGATTGTGGTTGATCCTTCCCACCCCAGCAACAAACTCTTTGAGTCCTTCCCCTCTGGCAGGAGGCTGAGGTCCATCAGGACCAAAATCACACCACAAGAACAGTTTTTTCCCCATCAACCATTAGCCCTATCAACAAGGCCCCAACCCAACCCTGACTCTTTCCACACCCCACCTCTGGCTCTACATGCCACTGTACTTACTCTGCTTTACCGTTCCTTTTTAACTTATTTTATCTTTTTTACTTATATTGTTATATTCTTCTGATCCTTCTTATATTTAGAGAA